>NW_023179025.1:0-1324 GCF_002007445.2 Ailuropoda melanoleuca
TGATTTGATTTGATTTGATTTGATTTAGGCCCTCTCAGGTCCTAAGTGTTCTGTAGGACCGTTGCCTCACGTTCTTTGTTTCGAGTCCCCACATCTCCACTGGGGCTAGGAATCGAGGACAGCAGGCTCATCTTGTCCCCTGAAGAGGAAACATCCACAGTGCTGTCTTCAGTCTAGTGGGAGGGCACGATGGAAATTTCAGCCTCCCTCAGTGAGGCCTTCTCACTCCCAGCATTTCAACCCTAGGACCTGTGGCTGCCACTGAGACAGTCTTTCTTACACAGCTTCCATGCTCAAGACCCTTTGAGGGAAATGACTGCTCTTCGGTGCTCCAAAGGCCCCAGAGACGACTGGGACTTTGGCCGCCTTACACGGGGCCAAAGCCCCAGGCAGGCGACTCCAGCAGACCGCAGCTGAGTGGGCTATGAGCACAGCGACCCCGAAGGGAGAGCTATGTCAGTCTTGCTTGCCACGGCTTCTGCACAGCCCTGTGGCCATCGACAAAGTGCCCAGCGCTGGGCTATGGGGTCCAAGACTCGGAGCCTCCGCCAAGGAAACTTGGCTCTGTGGCCTTGCCTGCTGCCCCCGCCTCCAGGCCCCACCCTACAAGCCCTCTGTTGCTCCCTGGGTCCTGGGAGCTGCCCCCTTCCTGGTCTCCATGCCCCACAAGCACCACCCTCCCCCTGCAGTTGGGTCAGGTCACACCTGAAGGGACTTTCTCAGCCACGGCGCAGAAGGAACGCATCTGTTGCAGACGCCAGGCACAGGACATACATCCCAGGCCTGCCTTCTCCAGCCCCACTGGCCACTGCTCTTGCCTTACCCGGGCCCGTGCCCACCAGCCCAGAAGCCCTAGAGCGGCTTTCCCTCACGGTGTGGGGGGCACCGGCCCCTGGCCGGCCCCCTCCCGCCCCCCACTGGGCCGACCAGCACTGTTTTCTGATGTACCTGGAGCTCCTGTCGGGGTGGACCCCGTGCTGCCCCCTCCTGTGGCCCTGCTTCAAAGCCGCTGCCTCCGGAAGGCCTTCCTCCAGGGCCCTGGCCTCCTCAGGGCTCCCCTCCTGGAGCTCCCATGTCCAGCCCAACACCCGCAGGCAATACCAGTCGAAGTGCGCCCGTCTCCCCCTCCAGACTAGGAAGGAGGCCCTTGAGGACAGCAGAGACCACCATGTGAACCTGGTCCCCGAAAGTTCTGTGCCCCCCGGCAGGAGCTGGGCGGGCTTTAGCATCCTGGAAAATAGCTTTGTGTTGTACCAGCGCAGTAGGGGCTGTCAGGGAAGACACCTGCCTCCCGGTGGCCATGCTGAGCACTCCCTGGGGTCTG
>NW_023179026.1:0-756 GCF_002007445.2 Ailuropoda melanoleuca
CTGGGGAAGGACATTTTGAAGAAATCCTAGAAGACAGAAGGCAGATGGATCTGATTGATGAAGGAAACAGATCATGGAAAGCTGTAACCTATAATGCTGGAGGGAAAAGGGATCCTTCCCATAGGAATCTTTTCAAACCTCCAAGTCCACAAATATAAAGAATAGGGATGAGATATGGTACAAGCAACAAGGTAATTAATAAATTAATTATAGTCCAATTTTACATCATCCGTTTCCCTGACTTTATATCCTTGCGCTCACTGTCTTCTTTGCTTGCTATACTCCAGTCACATTGACCTTCTTTATGTCCCTGTAATATGTGAAGTATGTTCCCACCTCAATGTCTTTGCACTTGCAGTTTCCTCTGTCTGGAACAATCTGTCTCTGGACCTTTGGATGGTTGGCGCTTCCCTGCCCTTCAGATCTTAACTCAAACTACCTACTCAAAGTTGCTCTGTCATATCACCCTGCTTCCTTTCCTTCATAGTGTGCATTATTCTCTGAAATTTTCTTACTCATTTATTTCTTTGTTTATCATCATTTGAAGGCAAAGGCCTACTCTGTTTACCATCATATCTACAGTACCTGGAACATTAAGACAAGGTGGTGCTTGTATCAGTTAGCTTTCACCGTGTAACAAACTGTCCCAAAACATGGTGGCCTCAAACAGTAATTTTTTATTTAGCTCATGGTTTGGATCAGCTAGGTAGTTCTTATCTGTGAGAGTTCAGCTCATCTCTGCTGGGCACGTTCAAT
>NW_023179027.1:0-1324 GCF_002007445.2 Ailuropoda melanoleuca
GATCTGGTGGCTGGGGTGGCCGGGGGGGGGGCGGGGAGGGGAGCAAGGGAACACCCCGGGCACAAAGGTCCTGGCCAGCCCAGGACTCACACCCTCTCTGGCTTCTTCACGCTCTCCCTTGCCCTCACTTAGTTCCACAGCCCACCTCCCACGCCCCTCCTCACACGCACTCACTGTCGCGTTTCCGTTTTACACACTCCTTAAAGGGTGGGAGCACTGCCTTTGGAGTCAGACACACCCGGGTTTGAATCCTGCTGCTGCCCCTTCTGAGTCCTGTCACGTCTCTTCTGTGGTCACTGGGGCTAGGAGTGCCCACCACAGACGGTCCTGGCAGCCAGGGCCTGCGCTGCGCTCTGGGTGCAGAGATGAGGAGGGTGGTCTGCCTCCCACCTCACCCCTCCAGAGCTGCCTTCTCTGGCACAACCCCCTTCTTCCCTGCAAGCCCGTCCATTCCCTGGCGTGCCCCTGAGCTCTTCCATCTGCTTCCCTGCAGAATGTGGAGAACTTCACTCTGGCGCAGGACGAGGTGGGGCACATCCTCCTGGAAGATGGCAAGGGTCGTTGTCCCTTTGACCCCAATTTCAAGTCCACAGCCCTGGTGGTTGGTGAGTGTTGGGGGCAGAGTGGCAGGATGAGTTCGGTGAGGCTCCATGTGGGGGTGGGAAGGTGGGCAGCATAGGTCTCAGGCCTGAGTTGGTGGGGCCCCGCCAGGCTGAGTCCCAGGGGGGGCACAGAGTGACCCTTGGGTTTGGCTCTTCCCAGTTCCCACTCCCCTGTCCACCTCAAGCGAGATAGGCAGTGCTGGGGTCACTCTGGGCCCTGAGTGGGGAGAAGGGGCTGTGCTAAGGAGCCGTTCCCATGGGAATGTTCTCTTGGCAGATGGTGAGCTCTACACCGGAACCGTAAGCAGCTTCCAAGGGAATGACCCAGCCATCTCCCGGAGCCACAGCCTCCGCCCCACCAAGACCGAGAGCTCCCTCAACTGGCTCCAAGGTGAATTCCTCTCCACGCACCCAGCGGGGAGTGCCCGGAGCCAGGGAGGGGCACACTCTCCTCTCAGGGCCAGACCAAGAACAGTCTCTCGCTGTCTGGGATTCCCAGGCTGACCCTGCACTCCCCATTGGTCCCACAGACCCGGCGTTTGTGGCCTCGGCCTATATTCCCGAGAGCCTGGGCAGCTTGCAAGGGGACGATGACAAGATCTACTTCTTCTTTAGCGAGACTGGCCAGGAGTTTGAGTTCTTTGAGAACACCATCGTGTCCCGCATCGCCCGCATCTGCAAGGTGAGGAGGGTGGCCCACCCCAGAGACCCTGAAGCCCCCC
>NW_023179028.1:0-1331 GCF_002007445.2 Ailuropoda melanoleuca
CTGCTGTGTTCCCTCTCTCGCTGGCTGTCTCTCTGTCACATAAATAAATAAAATCTTTTTAAAAAAAATAAAAATAAAAATAAATAAATAAATAAATAAATAAATAAATAAATAAAATCTTAAAAAAAAAAAAGTTCATGGACCGCGAGCCCTGGGCAGGACCCTGGCCTGTCCAGCAACTCGAGATCTTTCTGGATCAAATGCAGGGGACAGCAGACAACAGCCCGCAGGCCACGTCTGCCCAGACACCTCTTTTTCGATTCAAGTTTTGCTGGAATATGGCATCCCAGCTTGTTCACATGTTGTGTGTGGCTGTGTTCCCACCACGACCTCAAGCCGAGTAGTTGTGCTGAGGCTGCATGGCCCACAAAGGCTGTTTGCACCCTGTCCCTTTACAGGAAAAGCTTGCTGACCCCGACAGTGTGTTCTGATATGATGCCTGGCGATCCGAAGTCACTGCCACTAACTCCTCCGTGACCCTGGGAAGGGTATTTTACGGCGGCCTCGGTTCCCTCCTCGGGTGCTGAGTGGGTTGGGTGGGATTCCCCTTTGAGCGCCCCTCTCCCCACTCCTCTGTGTCTTGGTCACCATCATGCTGCCTCCACTGTGTGCCACTGTTGTGGATGCCTCCTTTGTTTGTCATTTTGAGGGGTCACCCGAGATCTGTAAGAAAGCCTCCTACCCTCCCTGGCCTCAGGCAAGGATTCATGTCCCAGCTGGACTACACGGGGCCCTGGGGCCAGATACGAATCGGCACCCTCCCTGGCCGCTACCTGGCTGGAGGGCCTCGTGCCAGCCCCAGCACCCTTTCGTGGAGCCACCCCACGTAAGCATCCACACGGCGTGACCATCCCACTTATGGGGACCGTGTTATGCCAAGCATTCCAGCTCATGGAGGTGGGGCTGCCTGTTTCACACAGTGGTTTTCCTTTAGGGTTGATGAAAGGGTAAAGAACAGTGGCCACAACTAAATTGGTACTATTTGCAAAAGGTGTGTATACATACACATGGTCTCTGTCTCTATATAAATATGCATCCGTATAATTAAAGACCTGGAGAAAGTCTGCATTTCTGAGTGCCTCTCACGTCCTGCAGCTGACCTTGTTCTAGCTGAACTTATTTCACACTTGCCAGAGGGCAGGCAGGACACGGGCCTTACACAATGTCTAGGGGCTTTCCAAGAAATGCGGCTGATGACTTACAATGCTTCTGACACATTTCACACTTACTGGAAGACTGAAGGAAATCCATTGTCAGTGCAGTATGTTCTAGGTGACTTGTTCTGCTGTAAAACCTGCCTGTCTTTGTCCTTTAATTATAGACTCTGGCTT
>NW_023179029.1:0-1332 GCF_002007445.2 Ailuropoda melanoleuca
ATGGAAAAGCCACGTCACTGAGAATTCTGCTACCCTGTCATGGATTGAAAACCTTAAGCGAGCTGCAGCTGTACCAGAGACAAGCAAACTATTAAAGCAGAAAGGAGTTTAAGTTAAACATAAGGGGGAGTATTCTGAAAGGAGACTGTCAGATATCTGGTTGGAATGCTCCTGTTCTATGTCATCATCATTTCCCCCTTCTTCAGTAATTTGTGAGCTTCGAGGGGGATGTAAAGCACAGGATTAGGCACCAGGCTACAGAAGAGTACGAAGGCTGATCTCTCCTCTTAAGGACGTTAGACTTTTGTCGGTAAAGCAGGAGAGAAAGAAAGAGGGCAGGGGAGAACAGCAGAATTCGGAGGTTTAGTATCCCACGGTCTGATGAGTGTAACGTGGTCTCTGGCAAGGGGAGCAGACAGAACACCGTTTGACCCAGCCTCACTATTGAGTCTCTTCCTTTCACTGCAAGGCTTTTGAAATATGATCAGTTTTCCTCTTTCTAGGCTGGAAACAGAACACAGTCTGGATAGCCTGTTGGGTCCCTGGGAGCCTTTAGGGTCCTGGTAGAGTTGTTTTCTGTGTCAGTGAAGATCAGGTGTAGCTGTGATTACCAGAGGCTGGAGACAACAGCAGCTCACATACAATGAAAGGTTATTTCTCTCTCATGTGAAAGACCAAAGGTAGGTAGTTCAGGGCTGGTTTGGTGGTTTTGTTCCACAAAGTGGTTTGGAATCCTGACTCCTTCTTGTTTCTTTCTTTCACCGTACGTGGGCGGCATTCCCAAGGTTCCCTCACGATCTAAGAAGCTGTTCCAACCCCAGCCATCTTCTAAGCATTCCAGCCGAGAGGAATGAGGAGGAACTGAAGAAGCAGGTTGAAGGGTACATACCACAGTCTCTCAGGAAGGCTTCTGCAAGTTTTCCCATGACACTTCCATGATGCTAGTGTCTCATTGGCTAGAACTTAGTCACATGGCTATACTTAACTTACAGGAAGCTGAAAGTGAAGGTTCATGAATATGGAAGAAGAGGAAAGTGGCTATTAGGGGACAATGCAGAGTCTTTCCTTCATCTTAACACATGCTCCAAGGAATTTTGAAGTTCTCCATGATTCTGCAGCACTCTTTCCGGAATTCCTGTAAGATGAGGTTGTGGTAGCCATGTCCAATTTGTAAATACTGTCACACTCCCCTACAATGACTTTTTGCAGAGATGGAGCTGGTAAAACATTGCTGTTCTGTGTTGCTTCTCTGGGATTTCTTCCTTTTCTTTTCTTTCTTTCTTTCTTTTTTTTTAAGATTTATTTATTTATTTGAGAGAGAGAGAGAGAGAG
>NW_023179030.1:0-4330 GCF_002007445.2 Ailuropoda melanoleuca
CTGACTACGACAAATCCTGCTGTTGTTACATTCACTTTGTATCTCCTTCAAAACACTTGTCCCAATATCTCCTCCTCATCTTTGAGCTCTCAATNAGCTATCAAGAGTCTTTTAAGAACTGCCCCTTTGTTTCCTATTGCTGCTGTAACAAATTACCACAAATTTAGTAGCTTTAAACACTATAAATTTTTTTTTATCTTACCTCACTGGAGGTCAGAAGTCATAAAACCCATGTGTTGGCATGGCTGTGTTCCTTCTGAAAGTTCAAATGGAGAATCCAATTTCTTGTCCTTTTCAGTTTCTAAAAACTACCTGTGTTCCTTGGCTCATGACAAACCCTTTTTCCATCTTCAAGGGGGACAAAATGACGTCCTTGGATATCTCTTTTCCTGCCCTTCTCCATGCTCCCCCGCTTCCATCAGTCTCCTTCTCTTACTCCGACCCTTCTGCCTCCCTCTCTTAAGAAGCCTTGTGGTTACATTGGGCCCACCTGGATCTTTCAGGCTACTCTCCTCAAGATCCTTAACTCAACCACACCTGCAGTCCTTTTTGACATCTAAGGAAACAGTTACAGGATTCAGGCAATGATGTTGGCTAATGAAATTTAAATAAATGAATAAAATAAAATGCTTTTGGAGGGGCTATATGTCAATGTTGACTTGTAAATTCACCGATTCAGTAGACATATTTTTTGAGGCCTTACCATGTTTCAATTCTGGGAAGTATGAGAATGTATATTGGAGTAAGTAAAATAATGACCCCCTAAAGTTGTCCGCATTCTAATCCCTGAAACCTATAACTGTTTCTTCCCCCTGCTCACCTCTTCTCTCTCTCAAATAAATAGATAAATCTTTAAAAAGAAAATAAAAGAAGGCAACAGGATAGTGAAGAATGAGAAACAGTATTATGTAAAAGGGCATTTATAATGCTTAGGGCTTAATCAGCAGAATTGAGGAAAGATGTGAAGCAAAGAAAAACCCATCATCAAGACTATCATGACCACTATTATTATAGCAGCCAGGGTGCATGTGTGTGTTTTGGAAAACATCATCTTTTTAGCAACAGTTTGTTTCAGAAGGAAACTTTGTAACATTTTCATAAGTAATCACTTTTTAGAGGGGTAATTTAGTTGTCTTGATAAGCATACATAAAATTATTTTGAAATGATTAAATTGCGTTTGGGCACAAATTAGGTATTCACATGTAATTAATTAACTGTAAGCTTTTCTTTGTTTTTTTACATTCATGAAGCTTAATTTTTCCACCAAGTCTGGACTTCAAGCCTGGAGCATCAATATCTTTCCCCTGAGACCCAGATGGGGAGTCATTTCTTTCTTTTTTTTTTTTTACCCTTTATTTTTTATTTTATTTTTTTTCTGTAGACTCCACACCCAGCATGGAGCCCAACATGGGGCTTGAACTCATAACCCTGAGGTCAAGACCTGAGCTGAGACCAAGAGTCACACACTTAACCAACTGAGGCATCCAGGTGCCCCAGGAATCATTTCTTAATAAACACCTGTACCCCTCAGGCAGAGATAGTGGGGAAGGGAAGAGCCCCTCTACATTGGCCTGCAGGGTGCTAACCATAAGATTATTTTGATGTGTAGGAATGCCTGGGTGGCTCAGTCATTTAAGTATCCAACTTCGGCTAAGGTCATGATCTCAGGGTCCTGGGATGGAGCCCCTGAATCCAGCTCTTTCAGTGGGGAGTCTGCTCTTTCCTCTTCATCTGCCCCTCCCCTTCACTCCCCTTCCTGCACAAGAACTCACACACTCTCTCTCTCAAATAAATAATCTTTGAAAAAAGATTTTTTGATGTGTAATAACAGCTATCATTAACTTTACTCCTTGAAATTCTCACCAATAAAAAGGAATCAAATATTTTAAAATGTGAATTAGTTTCTTGAGAGTACATTTTTAAAATATGAGAAAGTGCTGGGTGCAACATCTATCCAAAGTTTTTTTCCGTTGTCTCAATTAATATGGCCAGAAATTCTGTGAGAACACTTGCATACTGGTCTCAGAGATTTAAAGCTTCAAAGTATAGGTTTCTCTTCTGCATCAGAATGATAACACAGATTACTGGATCTAGAGAATGTACTTCCAAATATTTTCATATTTTATAGCACCATTTGAATATTTTATCACTTATGTTGTATTTCTTCATTCATTTATTCAATAAATACTGATATAGAGCCTTTGATGTGCCAGGATCTGTTCTAGAAACTGGGAATACACTGGTAAACAAAATAAATAAAGATCCCTGCTCTCATGGGGAGCATTCCCGTGGGGAGGGGTATGGAAAATGAACCGCGTAACAAAAACAAAACAGCATATTATAGATGGTGGTAAGTGCTATGAGAAAAATAAAGCTGGGAAAGTGAGTAGGAGTTCTGTAGGAGTAGGAAGGTGAGGGGAGAGGCCTGCAATTTTAAAGAGGGTGAAGTGAGAAGATGAGACATAAATCAAGACCTATAGAACATAAAGGAGTGAACAACATGGGTGTCTGGGACAGGTTTCTAGGCAGAAGAGCTGTGCAAAGGCTCTGCAGTGAGAGTGTACCTGGCGAATTCCAGTCAGAGTGGGGAGGTCAGTGTGACTGGAGCAGAGTGGACAGGGCTGGGGTGGGAGAGGGGGTAGAATGTCTGGATAGGTGGGCAGGGAGGTCCTGGTGATGTGACAGTGGGGGTCAGTAGCACTCCATATAGGGACTTGAAGACATTGTGAAGGGCTTGGCTTTTTCCTGAAGTGAGGTGAGAAGTCAATTGGGGGTAGGGAGCTCTGACCCAGGCTCATTCTGGCTGCCTTATAGGGAAATAGCAGCAAGGGCAAGATGATCACAGGGAAGTCAGTTAGAAGTCTGTAATATCTAGCTGAGAGATGAGAGTGGCTGGGAGCAGGATGGTAGCAGTGTTTGTTTGTTTGTTTGTTTTTTGTTTTTTTTTTTAAGATTTTATTTATTTATTTGACAGACAGGCAGTGAGAGAAGGAACACAAGCAGGGGAAGTGGGAGAGGAAGAAGCAGGCTCTTAGCGGAGGAGCCTGATGTGGGGCTGGATCCCATAACGCAGGCATCACGCCCTCAGCGGAAGGAAGGCAGACGCTTAAGGACTGCACCACCCAGGTGCCCCAGGATGGTAGCAGTGTTGGTGGTGGTGAGTGATCAGGTTTCTGTAGGAGTTACAGCACATGGGATTTGCTGATGGATTAGATGGAGGTGAGAGAAAGAGAGGCGTGAAGGATGACTCCAGGGCTTTTGGCCTGAGCAAAAGGAAGGCATCATTATTTGAGAAGGGAAGGAGCTGAATTAGAAACAACTTGTGTGTTCCTCAACGAAGTACAAATCTCATGTGATTGCACTCTCGTATAAGGAAATTCTGGAGGTAAAGGAGAGTGTAAGAATCAACTTTGGGTAGATTATGCAATAAAGGTGATATTAAGGTAGAGGGCTACATCTCATTTTATATTCATTAAGTAAGTGGTTGATATAGAAAACATTCTACAGCCAAATCTGATAACTCTCAGATTCTGTAACTTCTTCCTGGTCAGGGATAGGCAGAGATATGGGAAAATATGGATTAAGAGCTATGCAGGCAAAACTGAGTCACAGGCACCATATTTCTTCACTATGAATGAGGGCAATAAAAGTTATTTTTGCAAAATTATTATTTTTTCATAAGGGCTACTTTTGTACTCTTATTACGTGTGATTATTACATACAATGAATATTTGGTTCTAAGAAACAAAAGGAACTACTGATGAAAAGAATGTGTACATGCTTGTTGGGCTGCTTAATAAATAACTATTTGATGATGATTCTGCAGTATGTTTAAAGGGTAAATTTCTTCATCTGTTGCTTTAGAGAATTCATTTGGCATTCTAAAAATGGATGTAATTTCAAACAGTGGCCAAAATGTATCAATTAGCCTGACATCTAGGTCTTTTTAACAGATCTATAAATTTCCAATTTCCTTTGCCATCTTAACCATGGTAAATCATCCTGAACGAGGTCATTCTTTTGAACAGAAGCCTCCTTATTAACTGAGATCAATTGAGATTAGAAAATGAAAAATACAGTAGATGCTGAGAACTCTTTATGAAACCACATTTGTAGGATGAGTATTGAATGAAGATAAATGTGTTGTGTTCAGCTTCTACATCATTGATTTAAAAATTTATTCTCTATATCCCATTGCTGGATTAAACACTAATATAATTTGGGTGGTTTACTTGCTTGCAAGTATTATCTTTTCCCTATTGAGGTTATGTATTAATGGAAGGGAATGATTTTTAATTCAAATGTATCTTGCTTTGCACACCACATGCA
>NW_023179031.1:0-1354 GCF_002007445.2 Ailuropoda melanoleuca
AATTACTTTTACTTTACTATACAACCAAACTATGGTAGCTTGGCAACATTTGGTAACTTTAAATGGAACACTCTCCAGTTATCTCCTCCTCCCCCAACATATGCCTTTTACAAATTCCTACTCAGCCTTCACGTGGCGAGAGACATCCCTTCCTCAGGTTGGACTTTTCAGCTAGGGTGGTCTCCTTGTCAGAGTTCTCAGAGCAACTCGTGCTTCTTGCATTCCCTAATTTCATCTTATCGGAATGTAAACTCCATTTGGTTACCACTTCTTTTCAAGTGCCCAGCACGGTGCCTTGTGTACATCAGCAACTCACTGTTGGATACGTGTAGAACCCATGTAATAGTCACTATACATTCACACCATGTTCAGTGTTTTGCAGGAAAACAGGAGCCGGCCATGTCTGTTTGTCTTACTGTAGTGTTCCCAGTGCCTTGTCTAGTGCTTCACATCCAACAGCTAGTGTTTCACATTCATTGAAAGAATTACCGAACTCAGCTGGGAGGGAAGAGTCCTATCTACAGTTTTTGATTAGGCCCAGTTTGCCTTTACAGTCATGTCTCTGTCTTTTCTGTGTTTGAGACTCTTCTCTTCCTGCATTTCCAGCCTTAGTCTGTTACAGGGCCTTGATCTCTGATCTGATAAGATTTAGTTACTTGATCTTCACTTAGGTGTCAGTGTCTGCATTCTGTTAGGGAACTCTAGAAGACCAAAAATACTTTGTGACTCAAGGAAATGACACCTCTGGTGGGATAATTTAATCTTGAACAGGGTAGAGAGGCATTTGTTTTGGGGATAAAGAGTCTACCTGTTTTGTTTGTTTGTTTGTTTTTCTTTTTAAGCAGCTGACTATTCCTCTAAGTTGCAAGTGCAAATCTGACTCAGCTAACATGCTAGTCCAACAGTCATAGAAAAACAGAAGTGTGGGGCTGGAAGGAATGCTGAGAGGTCATTTGATCCATCTGTCACCCCTTGGGCAAGGATACATCTAGGACTGAACAAACCTGTCCCCAATAGATGTATGCAAGCCACATCTTTCAAGTCACCAAAAGAGGAGAGTTGACAACATCCTAATGTTAACTCATATCCACATTTAAGAAGACTGCAGATGTTTTTCTTGATCCCTTACACTGCAACACTGCTTCAATTTTTCTTGATCCATTTTCCAGTAAGGGATGGCTGGTTTCTTGCCTTTGTTAGATAAAGTACATTGGTATCTTTCACTTTTCTCTATATGTTAGGTTTTCTGATCCTTTAATCATCTTTGAGACCTGCCTCTAAACCCATTACAGAGATAGCTTTTTGATATTAAGGTTTGCTGCCATCCCTTAATGCCAGTAGAGATGAGGAAATA
>NW_023179032.1:0-632 GCF_002007445.2 Ailuropoda melanoleuca
TGTTTAGGCTGGTCTGGTACTTATCCAACTTGACTCAGGGGACCGCCTGAAAAAGGGGTCCCCTACTCCTCTGCCATCTTAACACCCTCATGAGTTTTCTGCTCTGATCTCACAAGATTTGGCTAGATGTCTGGTGAGATAGACAGATATCTCTTGAGATTTGGACTAGTGTCACGAGATTTAGATGAGGTCTCACAAGATTTGGCTGAGATTTCACGAGATTTTGATGGATGTCCATTGAGAAATGTTAAGGCCTCAAGAGATTTGGCCTGAGATCGTATGAGATTTGGACAAAGATCTCATGAGATTTGGGTGAGATGTCACGACATTTTGATAGAAATCTCACAGTATTTTGCTAGATATCTAATACGATATGTTGACATATGAGATTTTTACTAAGATATCATGTTGGTTAGATGAGATCTTATGAGATTTCAGTGGAAATCACATGAGATACGCTGCGATCTCAGGAGATTTGGCCTAAGAACTCACAAGATTTGGATGAGATCTCTTGAGGTTTNGAAGAGCTCACAAGATTTGGATGAGATCTCTTGAGGTTTTGCCTGAGTACCAAGGAGATTTGCCTGACTTCTCACAAGATTTGGATGAGTTGTCATGAGATTTCGACTGAG
>NW_023179033.1:0-1355 GCF_002007445.2 Ailuropoda melanoleuca
GACTACACCACTGTAAGCATAATGGAAAATGTATATACTTTTTTCCGTCATGTCTTTGGCAAGAGCAGAATGGGTTAGGAGTGAAATATAATGTTTATTTATAAGGCCTTAATTCCATCTTTTCAATTTCTATTGTGCAGAAACTAGGAGAGGTAGGAAAATAAAAGTTATGAGGATTTGAGAAGGAGCCTCAATAAAATAAACGTTCACTCTCCTGAGTTCTGAACGGATGAACAGGGTAGTTAGGCAGATGGGACTAGAAGGGGCTGCTTTATCGCTCACGAGCTGGGAGAAGTGTGGCTGAGGAGGGAGAGAGCACCGGTTCCTTGGATGTATCCTGAACAGATTCTGGGCGAATCTGAATAGATTCACCCAGAAGCAGGACCCAAGATGAGGGTGTGACTACAAGTGGTTTACTTAGGACTTAATCCAAGGAGGGGAGTGTGGGAGTGAGGCTGGCTGGCCAGAATGCTTTCTAGAGCCAGTCACTGCCTGAGCTCCGTCCAGCTGGGGAGTTCTGGAAGAAAGCAGAGAGCACAACTCTGAGAGAAGGTGGCATATCTACTCATCAAACTCCCATCCCATCCTGGCTGGAGAACTGCCTTTAGAGACATCCACTCTCGGGCACTTCCAGCTTATCTTGGGCATGGGCCAAGCAAGCTCATGTGGCCAAGAAAAAACACTCAGAAAATACAGGTGTTTGAAGCAGCAGCCTCCTGCCTATAGAGGTGAACGCCGGAGGGGAGAGGTGGGGCACACACACCATTTGCTCCACCTAAGCCACAGGCAGCCCTGGGCAACCTCAGGCTTCCCAGGCAGGGCACCCAGCTTGAACCCTACCACATGGCCAAAAGCGGACCAGGCTTAGATTTTCCTGAGCACAGAGAAAGGGACGGAGCCATGCATGCTTCCTCACCCAAACTCAGATGAGTAAGGCAGGAGACAAGTGGAACCAGCAGGGCACCCAGTGGAGGTGGGAAAAAGAGACTCTCCAACGATGGCAATTCTGGGTGAGAATTACAGTAGGCAGGAAGTATCTGGAAAAATTACCTAGAATGTCCTCAGTCACTTTTGTTGCCTCTTGTTACCAAAAAGAAATCCCCAGCAATCTACTTTCTCTGGTGGGACTGCAATCCCCTAAGAGACCAAGTGAGAACCAGCTGGCGAACCCCAGCCAACCCTCAGACCTAGGGAGAGAATAATCAGTGGTCGTTCGCCCCTTTTTGAGGGTGGTTTCCCTCACGCCAGTGGACAGCCTGAAACAGAGCTCACGAAAGTCAAAGCTCTTTAGACTTCAACGAACCGGAAAAGGGGACTCGAAGGCATTCTTTGTATCTACAAGGAGTTTCCCCGTA
>NW_023179034.1:0-1355 GCF_002007445.2 Ailuropoda melanoleuca
GTCCTAATGAGAATTGCTCAGCCATCCATCCTGTTTACTGAATACCTACTGCCAGGCACTGTGGGGGGTGCAGTGTGCGAAACAATGAAAATACAAAGTAATTTGGTTACATTGCCTTTTTGAGAAGAGATGCTAATAATCTTTATGGCATCGTAATAAATAGAAGACAGAGGACATTGGGGGAGGAAATCTAGTTCTAAGCCACGGGGATCTGCAGAAGACAGAGCTGGCCTTCCAGTGAGAAAGGCTTTAGGAATTGCACTCTCAACGGAATGCGCGAAAGCAGGGCCTGAGATGTTGGGCTTGGGGTGCAGGCCCCAGAGGCTGGCAGGCTGCTGTGTGCATGCGTATGTGTGTTTCTTTGTGTCCTCCCATGGTGTGTGTGTGCCCTCAGCAATCCTGGCCTCCGCGAGCTCACTTCTGAGCTGGGACAGCTAAGCAACCTCTGGCAGTTGGACATCGAAGACCTGAACATCAACAACGTGCCCATGGAGATCAAAAAAGAAGGTAGGGCTTCCGAGGCAACCAGCCCTCCCCCCTCCACCCCCCTGCCCCAGGGAAAGAGGACTCAAGTCCAGTCGTTAAGGACCTGGGCTAGAAGCAGCTTGGGCTCTATGCTTGGGCAGGTGCCGTGAGATTACCCAGAAACTGATCATTGCTAAGCACCATCGTAGTGCAGTTAACCATATGATAAAGCTATCTGTGATTCTCTGGGCAGGAAGGATCTTGTCTTTAGGTCCTTGACTTTTGGACTCCACTTTTGGGGTAATTATGACTGCAGCTTCCCCGCATCTGACCCAATCGCCCTCTCCACTTCCCCCATTAGAACACATGGAAAGTGTTCCTTCAAGACGGGATTTTGTTTCCCAAGAGCTATGAGCATATTCTCGTCCGTATGTCAGCAGCGTCTACTTTCCCCGCTCTGTGATTTCGCGTAGGCCCCAAAGCGATGTTGTCTTACCTGCGTGCTCAGCTTCGGAAAGCAGAGAAGTGCAAGCTGATGAAAATGATCATCGTGGGTCCTCCTCGCCAGGGCAAGTCCACCCTCCTGGAGATCTTACAGACGGGGAGGGCCCCCCAGGTGGTGCACAGCGAGGCCACCATCAGGACCACCAAGTGGGAGCTCCAGAGGCCAGCTGGCTCGAGAGCCAAGGTCAAGGATGGTCGGCGTGCAGAGTCCCCATGGGTGGGAGGGAGCTTCCCGGGCCCCCTTCTCTCTCCTCTCCAGAGAGCCTGGGATATTCACAGCCTAGTGTCTGAGGCCCAGGGTATGTACAGGGTCCGCTGGATGCTGTCTCCAAACCAGCTCCTGCCAAGGGCAGTGAATAATTTCTTAATAATTTCTTAACATGACC
>NW_023179035.1:0-1356 GCF_002007445.2 Ailuropoda melanoleuca
GACACTTTCTTGGGACATGAGACTTAATACCCTGGAAAGGACCAAGAGAATGGAAAAAATCACTGCTAGAATGCTTTAGAAGCCTAGTAGAGGTTGATGGCCAATGCCAAGCAAACCAAAGATGCCTGAGGTACCCTGTCAGATGGTAGAGGAAGAAATAAAAGGTTCAGAGAGGAGATGGATCTGGTACATCTGGGATTGAGCCAGAGAGGGATAAAAGAATGTGAGTAAGCTTCTTGAGCAGTTAGCCCAGATGCTTATGAGACCCACCATGGACTTATCAGTGTCCTCCCCCAGCTCACACCTATAGCTATAGAGAAGTGAAGGTTCCCACATGACTAATGCAGAAGAAGAAATGGCCAAGCTCAGTTTAGGGATAGGTCCCTTATGCATGTGGGGAAAAGCCTAAATTGATGGAGACTTCATTACTACTATAGAGCGGAACCTTGAAAGACTGTGGAGAGGAAAAAATCTGAACTGGAGAGCTTCAAAAAGTGCTCCTGGCTATTCACTTTGAATGGGGGAAGAAGTAGTCCAAGGGAAAAACACATCCAGATGACTGGGTAGTGGCCAGTGGCCTGGTCTATAAGGGAAAGGAACGGGAATGGCATGTCTGAGATAAGGAGGTCTGGATGGAGGCATACAGACAGACATACAAGAGTGAGCACTAAGAGTAAAGATTTTTGTATCATATCTTAACACCCTGCAGGAAACATCCACCAGAGAAAAGTCATTGAAGCGCCAAGTAGACAAGATGATAGAGTAACTTGGCTGCAGCCAGCCTTTGTCATTGGTACCTTAGAATTTGCATAAGTACCACAATGAACACATAAGCAGGGTGGCTTCTGTGTTGGTAGAGATGGAAGTTGGTTATGGACCCAAAGGCATGGACTCCCACTTACCAAGGCTGAACTAGCTACTGCTGCCTCTAAATGTCCAATTGCCAGCAACAGAGACCTAAGCTAAGTCCCTGATATGAAATAATTACTCAACTTGTCACTGGACAAACCCCCTATGTTAGGCACTTCCTGCTCTGAAAGGGAAGCAATCTATCCTCAAACACTTCAAGACCTATTAAGGGTATAGGTTTGGGTTGCCTGGTGCTAATCTTCAGTCAACACTACTATCTGGTGCTTATATGAGGCCTGATCACAGGAATAGAAGCCCACGCAACATAGAATTCATCCAGGGTATCCTCTTCACAGCAAAAGAGGTGACCATGGGCCTGTTGTCATAGAACCACAGTCATACCACATACTACACCACCTGGAAGCAGTGAGCTTCACAAAATACTGGAACAGTCTTCTTAAAGAGAGCTAAGTGCCAGCTCAAAGGCAACATTTTGAAAGGATGGGG
>NW_023179036.1:0-1359 GCF_002007445.2 Ailuropoda melanoleuca
AAAATACAGTAATTTGAACAAAATTAAAAGGTGAGTTTTATATTCACTGTCACCTCAATCTGGACTGTTCTTCCCCCTACATATCTGCAATGCCAATAACTCCCTCATCTCTTTCTTTTTTTCTTTTCATTATTATGTTCAATTAGCCAACATATAGTACATCCTCTTCTCTTTCAAGTTGTTGCTCAACTGTCATGCTTACAGTCATCCAAATTAAATTTCCAACACCACCCAAAAGTATCTAGATTTTCATTTTGTTCCAGTGCATTTACACTTATCTTTAATATCTATGTTGGTGTGCATCTCCTAATTAGAGTATGTTCTCCTGTAAAGTACAAGATGCATTTGTCTATTTTAGTTTACTGCCCTAGCCCACGTGCCTAGAAAACACCAAGACAAGTTCAAGGAATGAGTGGATTAATATATTAACAATAAGTACATAACAGTTATAGATTCCTTTCTTTAAAATCTGTTTGCTTGGCAAATTTCTACAATCCAAATATATGGGCTTTCATGAAATTGTCTGGAAGAAAAATAACATAACATTTAAGAACTTCCCAGATTCCAAACGTTTATCACTCTTGACCATGGTGATGGATTCATGAGTGTATGCATTTGCTCAAACCCATCAAATTGTTTACATTAAAGATGTGCACTTTTTTGTATAACAATTACATCTGATAAAGCTGTTAAAATAAATTAAAAACAAAACTGTGGAAACCGCCTTCTATACTGAGTCAGATAAGTTGAGAGCAGCAAAATGATAGACTAAACCAGAGCTTATCAAACTGCAATGTGTATTTGAATCACCAAGGGATCTTGTAAACATGCAGATTCTGAACCCAGGGCCTGAGGGCAGA
This sequence comes from Ailuropoda melanoleuca, assembly GCF_002007445.2. Taxonomy (NCBI): domain Eukaryota; kingdom Metazoa; phylum Chordata; class Mammalia; order Carnivora; family Ursidae; genus Ailuropoda; species Ailuropoda melanoleuca. The sequence continues at coordinate 861 of NW_023179036.1, forward strand.
GATGCAGGGATTCTGTGTCTTGAACCATCTCGCAGGCGGTGCTGCTTCTGCACGGCTGCAGACCACATTCTGCATAGCAAGGCTCTGGTTTGTAAACTCTGGTGTGTAACCAAACTCTGGTCCTAGTAAGAACACCACTGCCACAGCCACTATTCCATCATGCCACCGCCAGAGCTACTAACAACAATACTAACAACAGTAAGTAGCGTTTGTTGAGTTTTCCCTATGTTCCAGGCGCTCTTCTAATTCTTGTGTATTTGTTATCCCATTTAATGTTTGCTAATTCCACTAGTTACTGAAGATTGAGGAGGTCAAGTCACATAACGTCTTCTAGCTGATAAGCAATGTAGTCAGAACTCAAACCCCAGTCTCTAATGAGCAAGGAATACTAGATTCTTTACATTAAGTCTATTTTAAATCTCACGTAGCCAATAATTTTGGTACTGAGTGTCAAATCTCTTTGACCCCCACCTGAATCTAGGCATAGCTGTTGGGGAGA
>NW_023179037.1:0-3031 GCF_002007445.2 Ailuropoda melanoleuca
AGAGTTCATTTACTTACTTCGGATTAAGTAAAACATTAATAAAACTTTGAGAAAACACATACATGCAAGGGTTTATTATTGAAGATACGTAAAATTACCTACAGCTATAATCCTTATACCAAACTGAAGAGGAAAAGCCCAGATAGAGAAAGACTAAACACAAAAACTCAACTCTGCACATCAACTGTTAGTAACTTGAGAAGTTAAATTTTACCCTGAATGAATATGGATAAAATATACACTAAACAATATTTTCTGTTCTTAAAAGTTTTTTTTTTAATGATTATCTATAGAGCACTCCAAAACTCTTTCCAGACCTCATTATAGGTAAATATACTCTCAATAATAAAACTTATCTTTAGCTAAAAGGTGGTAGGTTTTCATTCAGCAGTTTGAAGGGTCATAAGTCATAGGTCATAGGCTACCAAAGAAAAAGTAGGCTTAGGCAAAGAGCCCTCTTTCTGTCTAGTGGCAAACTCAAATAATTATGATTGTTTTGTCACATGTGAGTGATTTGTTGCTACATTATAATACCATATAAAATGTCAAAAATATGGGTGTTAGGTTGATAAAATACAGATTTTTATTTGATTTATGGGAAACAAAATCCCTCATGGAAACAGCTTTTGTACCAATTTTACATATCTGATGGGACTTTCTATGTATCAGAGATATTGTCACTTACAAGAAATACATACTATATATTTGGTCATTCAGATAACCAAAATACATTTCCCATATATATTTGGTCTTTGGCATGGTTCCAGGATCACAGCTCCTAAAACTCTTTAAATTCCCTATGGTAAAAGCTATAATGGTGTCTTTTGTTATGTTAATAAGCGACTTTTAGAAAGCCTTTAGGTAAGGGGGGGACCGACCAAGACCAAGGACTGGTNAAGCCTTTAGGTAACCTTTGAGGGGGGGGGACCTACGGAGGACTGATTGCCAGTGAGGCCAACCCTGTGATTACAAAATTGGAATTTATCCCAACCCCTGCTCATTGAAGGCAGGAGGTCTGGAGATGAGTATAATTACCAATGGCTGATGATTTAATCAATTGCAGTAGTCTCTTTTATCCACCGTTTCACTTTCAGCAGTTTGGCTTTCTAAGGTTTCTGTCATCTGTGGTCAACGTCAGTCCAGGAGCAGGTGCTCCTCCTGAGGAATTGGCAGAAGGTCCAAGTGCCTATGTCATTCACCTCGTTTCTTTCCCCACACAGGCATTTTATCATCTCACATCATCACGAGAAGAAGGGTGATCATCTCACATCATCATCAGAAGAAGGGTGAGTACAGTACAATAAGATATTTTGAGAGACAGCGAGACCATATTCACATAACTTTTATTAAAGTACACTGTTATAATTGTTCTATTTTATTATTAGTTACTAGTGGCTGTCTCTTTCTGTGCCTAATTTATAACGAACTTTTCATAGGTATGCATGTATAGGAAAAAGGATAGTATATACAGGATTTGGTACTATCCTCAGTTTCAGGCATCTACTAGGGACCTTGGAATATACTCCCTGAAGGTAAGGGGTGGGGCCTATACTATAGGCCAATGTAACGAAAGGTGGAAATTTGGGTAAGTGGCTCTTGCATAGAGAGGATGGAGGCTCTATACCCTTTCCCCATCCTGTGCCCTCTGTGTCTCTTCCATATAGCGTTTCTCTGAGCTCTGTGATCCACTCTAGCAAATTAGTCAAACCCAAGGTGAGGGTCCTAAGAAACTGACTTATAGCCAGTTGGTTAAAAGTATAGGTAACAACTTGAACCNCTGAACCCTGTGACTGTGTCTGAAGTCCAAGGAGGGGGTCATTGGAACCTCCATCCTATAGCTGAAGTCCAAGGAGAGGGTCATTGGAACCTCCATCCTATAGCTGGTTGGTCACAGATGATGCTTGCAACTGGTGTCTGAGTCTGAGGTGTGCACTGTGAGGGTACAGGCTTATAGGACTGATCCTTGAACCTGTGGAATCTGATGCTATCTCTGGGTAGATAAGAGTCAGAATTGAGTTGAATTGTAGGACTCCTATGGGTATCTAAGCATTTCCTCGTTGGTGTGGAGGACCCCTACACCCCACATTAAAATCAGGTTCAGAAACAAAATAGTATCTATAATTACTACTTCTATGATTTTTAAGGGAATGTTAGAACAATTAATGAAAAAGAACAGAATATTCATTGGGATTTCCAAATAACTGTGAATCTTGAATACTTTCCCCATCAAAACACCTTAGTTCAAAAGAATAATTTGTTTTTTTACCAGGTTAAAACTAAGGTTAACTAGGGGCGCCTGGGTGGCTCAGTAGTTAAGCATCTGCCTTCGGCTCAGGGTGTGATCCTGGCGTTCTGGGATTGAGCCCCACATCAGGCTCCTCTGCTGGGAAGCCTGCTTCTTCCTCTCCTACTCCCCCTGCTTGTGTTTCTTCTCTCGCTGACTGTCTCTACCTCTGTCAAATAAATAAAATCTTAAAAAAAAAATTAAGGTTAACTAGAACAGTATTATTAGTAATAAAGTAAAACTTCAAAAAGCTTTTTAAGAAGCATAAATATAAGCTATGACAAATTGTACTTGTTTGATTTTCCTAAAGAGCAGTCACCATGTTATTTTCTTTAAAATTCTCTTCAGGTATTCAAATAGGAAAAAAAAAATTAACAATTTTACTTTGTATTCATCCCGTGACATCTTATAAAATGAATTTTGAAAAGTGGCTTCATGAATTTGACTAATTCCCGGTGTAACTTTTTTAAATTGCAAGTAAGCAAGCAAATACATGAAAGTCACTTTACTTTTGATTATATATACATGTATATATATATGATTTACAATGCAAACATAAGAAATGAAATAATGAAAATACTGGAAATTTTAAATCATTAGAAGTTTAGTAAATCACAGGGATTGGAAGCTCAAAAGCAAATAAAATATAGGATTTCTGGTAGATAATTATCTTCTGATTAGGTGCTGTTAAAAATGGAACATTTTAGGGGGCACCTGGGTGACTCAGTCAGTTAAGCATCTGCTTCC
>NW_023179037.1:3530-4859 GCF_002007445.2 Ailuropoda melanoleuca
AGTAAGGGAGATACGAAGCTTTGTATTGGAGAGGGAAGAGTTACCTAGCTTATCCTAGTATCTAGACACTCTTCAAGAGGCTAAGGGTTCTGTCTCAAGTTTCTGTTTTTGTTTTCTTTTTCTTACTTACAGGCCACACAGGGACCCTTCTGCAGCCATGTTCCCTCTCTGTCACAGCCACCCCTGCTCACTAGGGCTACCTAAAGATGTTTTTAATTCTATAATCTTAAATACGGTATATTTGACTCACATTGTTGTCAGTGACACGTGGCCTCATAACTTAGAGAGTGACAAATGCCATGTAGGATAGCAGGTAGTATTCTAGCACTAACTGTCTACATTAAACATTTAGCTCTCTCTAGCTACAGTGGTACAGTCTTGGGATAAAGCTCAGGACAGTAACTGGTGTTTATAATCCCTGGGCTATATAGAAAACTTTTAAAAAACTTTTTGTTCATACATTCAGGATATAAAATGTATTGTTACTAAGAATAGTTAATATTAGCACAATGGTTAAGAAGCCCAGTGAAGCCAGAGCACTTGGACTATTCAGAATTCTAGCTCTGCCATTTTTCAGCTGAATTACCATGGTCAAGTTATTTAACATCTGTGTGCCTTGGTTTCCTTACCTGTAAAATGAACATACTATAGCATGGACTTCCCAGGCTTATGCTGAGGATAAAATTGTTAACGCATGTGAAATACTTAGAAGGCTCTTGCTCCGTGGTATTGTGTTATGTCAGTGTTTGCTATTAATATAACCTGTTCAACTGAACTTTTCTGAAATAGTCACTTATTTTTTCAGGTTTATAAAATTTACACATTTAACTTACTGATTTGCATCATTTACACATCCATTTCTTTTATTAATAGGTTCATCTTTCCAAAGTAGCCTAAAGTGATAATAATTTGAAAAAGGAAAAGTTCATCTCTCCCCGTTGCTATATTAATGATGTGCAAAGGAAGATCTGTTAATTTTTGAGTAATTTATTTAAAAAGTCCATGATGGTGAGAATAATGTTAAAATAAAAAGCTATTTGAGCTTTTGTTTGCCAGATCCATTTATCACAGAGTATCATTTGTGATATGCTTTGCAACTGTTTAATCATTACAACAAGGTTACAGTTATAACTCAGTTGTCTCAAGTTCAGTCAATTATACCATCTCAAGTTCAGTAAGTAGAAGGAATCAGGATTTGAACTCAGGCAGCTGGATTGAAGAACCCATCCTTCAGAGGATCTGGTGACTTGGCCATTTGTGAGAAGGAATGTTGCCCTAATTGTGGATGCAGAAAATGTGGTAGAGAGGTCAGAGGTATTAAGACAAGAA
>NW_023179038.1:0-1369 GCF_002007445.2 Ailuropoda melanoleuca
ACACACACACACACACACACACACACACACACACACACCCCTACCATGTGTAAGCGATTAATTTTGAACTTGCTTTTCCTCCCATGAGCAGTCTATTTCACACATATTTCAAAAATAGTTAAGTATACGTGTCCGTTTTGGTCAATCCACTTACAAATTCCTTCTCTCCGAATTATTACCTTGATGATTTTCCTGATGTAACATTTCAAACAGTAAGTGAGTGTGTATTTATAAAATAATGTTACTTGGTATCTGTCATTTTCTGATCCTCATCCTCTGAACAAAAGGGGCCTCTGTCAAGAGATTGGTGCTTCTTCTCCAGATGCGGTTATCTATAGGTAGAGAATTAACTTGTATTTACAGATAAACAAATACATATTCCCATTCACATGTTTTTCAAAATCATAATTACATTATACATACACATCTGTAGCTTGCTTCCCCAATTAGTGTTATTCATCTCGGTTATCATACGCATTTCACTGGTTGCTGCGGTTTTGGCATTTAAAAATGTTTTTATGTGTGTACATTTTTCAGTGAGTTCTCTGTAGCAGTCCTATATCTATCTCTTTGTTGGTTAATACATGTGCTTCATATTGCAAGCTAGTCGCTTTCAGCTCTACTACATACTTACTAGGTGCTGCCGTATCGCTCTCCAGAGTGGCTGTACACTCACCAGCGGCACCTGTCAGTTCCCCTTGCCCAAAGCACGCATTTAAAGGGAAGGTTGCATGTCTGGTTCTAAACACGGGCCTCGTTGGAGTCAGACAAACAGGCCAGATGATACTGGCTCTATCTCCCAGTAGCTGTGTGAACCTAGAAACACTTAACCTCCTAGAGCCTCACCTTTGTGGTGTGTAAATGGAAATCCTGACTCCTACCTGAAGGGGACATTGTGAGGAGTTCAAGGGGAAACCGCCCTAAGGATCCTAGCATGATATTTGGTGCATTATCCACAATGCCAGTGTTTGCTGCCTTCCCATCCCAACTGCTCCAATCTTTGACCGGGATGAAGTTTCTTCCCTCAATAGCAGCACCACGTTATAGCGAGTATTTGCCAATGTAAGAGGAAGGGAAACACACGTACTCATCTGTTTAACGTAGGTATTTCAGTGCCATCTCTGTGACGTGCAGCGTTGTGGAGCTGTGCTGGGGCAAAGTCCTTATCCTTTCCGTGGAACAATTCTGCTTTTCCTGTCCTCAGTCGGTACCCTCTATGTTCGCATCAGGACTGCGCATGACCTGGGCTTCTGGGAAGACCTTGACGCCCAGGAAGAGGCGACTGGGGACCTACTGGGAGGGACGCTGGAATGCGGGTCAGGAGCTCTTCCTGGGACTCAATGCCTGAGCCATCCCAGGGTAAGTTCCT
>NW_023179039.1:0-1369 GCF_002007445.2 Ailuropoda melanoleuca
TCCCCCAGCACACTGCCTCTCCCCTTCTCAGCTCTCACTCCTCTGCTGCCTCCGCGGGCACCTCAAGACTCAGGAAGATGACCGGCCGCCCCGGGGCCTCAGGGTCGTCAGGGATGTCCTCCTTCTCCCCAAGCTGAGCGTCGCCCTGCCCGTGGACTTGCCCTGGTCATCAGGAAACCCCTCGCCCCTCACCGGACTCCTGTCTAGCATTGCAGTCCAAACACGTACACGATGCCCTGGTTCTCCAGCTCCCTCCCTCTAATGCCTCTACATCCATAGGCCGCAGCCTCTTGGGGGCCTGCAGTCCATAGGCCACGGCCACTTCAGGGTCCACGCAGGCCGCTCCTTCCCCGACCTTATCGAAGGCTGTGAACTCTCCCTCAAACACAGGTCTTTTGCTCCTTGTTCCCTCCTCCCTACTCTCCTGGTACACCCCAATAGAGGAGGAACTGCACCCTCCACACCTGTAGTCTTCTCTCTCTGCTCTACCTGCTGTAGCCTTCCAGGGCTCCAGCACCCACGCTTCTCGAGATGTTCAATGGCAATACATTAAGAGAGGGAAAAAACAAAGAAAAAAGCAGAGAAGCTATCAGACAGACCCTCTCACCACTTCCCAGCAGCACTGGATATGCACCTGTATTCTCTGCTGCCTCTGTGGAAGAAGGGACCTGATCCCACTTGAGGCCCAACCCTTCACCTGGATCCCATGCCCATCTCCTGGGGCGGGGGGAGGGGGGAGTAGGTGTTTGCAGTGCTCCTGAGTTGTCACCTGTCCGTTTATTTCTCCGTCATTCTGTTCACTCCGAACATGCTCCTACTTCTCGCCCCGACAAGAGATGAAGTAAAACCTAAAGCCATCCCTTATGCCCTATGTTTCTGAGATACTGCCACATTTCCCTGATGCTCCCGACAGCAACTCTCCCCTTGTTCTGTAACCCTTTTTCTTGCTACCCACTTCAATCGTGCTTCTATCAGCCTGCCCCCCGAAAAAACACCGATTTTTCTCAAGGGCACGAGCGGCCTTCACGTAGGGCCAACCACTGTGGTGGTGTCCTCTCCTTGACTCACTGGACCTCTCAGATGCCTTTGGCACATTTCCCAGTTTCCTCGTTTTTTACACTGTCCCTCCCCCACCCTTCCTTTGAATTTTTATTTTTGCGTATTTGACAGTTTTCTCTCTGGGGGTTGTTCCTCCAATCCCAATGGCCACTCTGTTCCTTGTCCATATTTAGTGCTTACTCCTCCCTTCCCAGTGGCTTTTAGTTTTAACAGGGCCCTTCTCATGCTACACTGTCTCGGTGGGTTGTTTCGTCCTTTTTGCCAGGAGAAAAGAGAGCATGTACACAATGTGACCTCCCACATTCCTACC
>NW_023179040.1:0-1370 GCF_002007445.2 Ailuropoda melanoleuca
AGAGTCACCATGGAGATCTGCTCACCTGGAGCGGAAGCCTGTGGAGCCATAAGCTGGTTGGAACACTTAAAAGGCAAGCTGGAGAAATTTCCAGAAGATGGGTGTAGTAGTGTAAGAGTAAGAAACTTTGGGGGCTACAGTCTTGTAGGACCCCCGCACTTTTGTGGGTTTTGCCACCAGGTTGTTACAGTGTGGATCTGAGAAAGAGCCCCTCACAGCTCTAGCAGTGGCATAGGCAGAATCATCATTGTGAAATACCTCTGAGAATTCTCCACAATGAAGGTTTACTCTCCAAGGGAAAATGCTTTCACACAACCTCATCCCAGCGCAGGAAGGGCATTCCTCTGCCTCCAGCCCCTCTGGACTTTCCATCTCACCTGAGGAGGTGGGGATAAGCTACTCCACCGGGGAAACACCTGTGAAAGCCACAGCCCAGAGAGGCCCACTAAAAGACTGAGATGTAACTGTAAGAGCACAGGTCACGTCCATCCCCTACACTTGATACCCCACCAACTGGGCTCCAGCAAACGTCAGGGGATCACAGCTGAACAAGCTGCAAGGAGCAAACTCTGAGGACTGGTACCTATGGAAGCCCAAAGCCAAAGAGAACACAAAAACAAGGACACTGGGGTAATATAAAGTTGCTGGTTATTTAAAACTGAAAACTATAGCAAAAAAATCATATACACCATTTAAAAATAAATAAAGCATCTGGCACCTGTGGCTACAGCAAACTCTAAATACAGCCCAACTCCTAGCCAGATCGACATCAACCGTCACACAAAGACTTCTTTAACTCAGTTCCTACTACCAACACAACATATCCAGCTTTCAACAATTACCAGATATGCCAAGAAAGAAAAAATAAGAAAAACATACACTGGAGAGACAAGCAAGCATCAAAACCAGACTCCAATGTGTGTCCTGGGCGTTTATTGCTCTTGTCCCAGGCCTCTGTGACATCACCTGCTGTAATCTGAAGGTTGCCATGGTCTGGGTATCAGTCAGAACCCTCCACCCTGAGCACTTGTAACCTCAGCGGGCAAATTTTGCATCCTCCAATGCTCACATTAAGGTCGGGTGAAGAGGGAAAGAGACAATTTAAGTGTAAAGTCTCATAACAAGAAAAACCACAGGGTGGTCATTTTCCTTGGTTTGTATTGGTGCATCTTCCTTTCCCTTTACCCTAATATACCATATGCTACAAATGCTCCAACATATGTCTTTTATGCCCCCGAAGAAGTGTTTGGGTGGACTGGGAGCCTAGTTACGATCAATAAGAAACTATGTTTGCCATACGACAAGAGAAACAAAAGATAAAATGAACTTATGGGACTTCATCAAGATAAAAAGCTTCTGCACAGCCAAGG
>NW_023179041.1:0-1371 GCF_002007445.2 Ailuropoda melanoleuca
CTGGCCCTCAGTGTCCCAAGGGCTCAGACAAGCCATGGCCCCAGGTATCTGGTGGGGAGAGTGAGTGTCTGCTTCGTGTGCTGGTCTTAGGGCCAAACTTGGTGGGAAGTGTTAGGATACTCACTGGTGCTCCCAGAGCCAATCCTGCCTTACGCAGCAAATATGGCCTATATTTTGATCTGTTTCTGACTCCTATTTCTCAGTTAGCTCATAATTCGGAGGGAAGGGGGTGCTATAAATAGGTGTCCCCCATATTCCAAAAGAAGAGACTAAGCTCTCAGGACATGTTGGGGATCCATCACCGTGAAGCTAAACCAAATTGGTCCAAATCTTACCACTACATCTCAGCTACTCTGCAGGCTGGACCAGTGTTGCAGGGTCTGCCTGGCAGGACAGAACATTAATAGCTATGGAATTGTGTCCAAGACTCTTATTTTGCTCTGGGCAACAATTTTCTCATCAGTAAAATTGGGGGATTGGATAATCTCTAAATTCCTGCACACCCTTAACAGGCGTCGATTCCAGAGCACGGAAGGAGACTTACTGCCAACATCATCCGTCACCCTGTGAGATCAATTTCAGGTGGCCAGTGTCACAGGGAGAAGGTGAAGTGTGAATTACAGTGTCTGACCAAATGCTCCTTCACTCTGCACAGATCCTGGCTATGTGCTTTTCCCTGCCTCCGCACAGCCTCCTCTCATGGCAGGGACTCCAGCTACAGAGAGCCAAGGAAATGCAGAAGAAAACCAAACAAGCAAAAGGGGACACCCACGGTGACTGACTGTAGTTACCTAACTGCCCCCGACAACTATGACGACTAGCACAGTGGCTGGACCCACACACCATGGTGTTAACCCAATCAGATCAGCTTTTGTTCTCGCCGCTGTCTAGCTGCAGGATCCTGTGCAAATCACTTAGCTCTTTGAACCTCAGTTTTCTCATCTGTAAAATAGGGGTTCAAAGTAGTATCTTCCCCATTAAGGCGGCTATGATGGCTAGATGTGTTTAGAATTATACCTGGCAAACAGGAAGTATTCTTTATAAATTATTGTTATTATACACAAATTCTTTGACCCAGAGAATGATCTCCCACTAAAGGGGAGTGCTCTGTGAAGGGGAGGACGTAGCAACGAGATCGGAGATAAAGAAGAAGCCTGGGATGAATATCTCCTCTCCCAAGACAGATACAGAACAGAAGAGTCCCGGATGCTGCCGTTAAGATGGAATTGTTTGAAAGTACAAAGTAAACAATACGGCTCAAGCAAGCCGTTACTGTCAACACAGTTACCTGTTTTGAAAATGCACAAAAACACTATTTCCTCTCAAACAAATGCCTCTAATTATCGGCCCTGCTGCACGTCTACCGAAGAG
>NW_023179042.1:0-1373 GCF_002007445.2 Ailuropoda melanoleuca
GAGCCTTGGTGTCCAGGGCTTTTATTGGAGGTCGGTCATATAAGCATGCAGCAACCATAAACTGACAACCACTTGGTCTTTCACACCCTCATAAGTGAAACTGACATGACATGCCTAAAGCCTCAGGTATACAACAACAGACATCACTGTAAGTCACACTGTTAGTGTAAACCCTCTGGTCATACTGACACAACCTGGTCCAGGGCCCTTCTCATCAGGCCCCAGAGGGCATCTCCAGGAGCCAACCAAGCCCACTCATTTCTTTGAAATGTGCAGAGTATGAGTACCCAAGCCTGCTTAACCAACTCTTCATTGCAGTTACTCAGCCTCCCTGGGGCTTGGTGTCTTTTTTGGGAAAACTGGGATAATAAAAAGTAACCACCTTAAAAGCTTATCATGAGGATAAAATATATACATATACATGTAATGTGTTCAGAAACACGCCTAACTCATAACAAGAACTCCATGTGATCATTTTTAGACTTTAAAAAATCAGACAAATTACATCCACTTGCAAGAAGATAGAGTATCCGTGCATATTCCTATTCCTCCCATAAGTAGAACTGAAACCCTGAAGATTATGTATGAAACAATCACAAGAAGACTTTGAAAGGTGGAGAGCAAAAGGCAGAGTTAGAGACCAGGATACCCAGGAACAACACAGCAGTGAGTTCTCTAGGCTTATTTTTTGCCTCATATATCCCCAACTAAGAGTTGAAGCTGGTAAGCCAGAGATGTCAATAGGAGCAGACAAAAAAAATTCTCAAGAAAAGCTGCCCTTCCTAACTAAAGTGGCAGGAAAGGGGGATCCTAGTAAGACGCATAACTTTTAGACAAGAACCTCTCTACTGCAGCTAAACACTGTAGACCTACATCTACCCAGGATAGCAAAAGTCCAAACTTCCACTCCCATTAGGTATAATGAAGGGTCCAGTATCCTATCCCCACTGGGTTAGTGTCAGGAAAGGCTGTTAGGGAGCAGGGATGTTCATCTCTGATGAATAGTAATGAGCCTCTTCCAACCACCCCCCACACCATCATGTCAGTGGAGACCATATAAGGAGTCTGGACTTCCTGGCCATCATGGTGGTATCAAGTGCCTTTTCCAGCTGGGGCTGTGTCAGAGGAGATCCGAAGGAGAGTAAGGACTTTCCTCACTGTCCAGTGGTAATAAGACCACACTACACCTCTCTCATCCCCGTGGAGCCATATGGATGGCAATAAAGGCAGTTGTATGCCTTCTAGCGAGGGTGACTTTAGCAGGGGTCTACTGTGGAGCTGCAATTCCTACCCCACCCATTCATTACAAGGAGGCATTCTTTTCCTCAATTATCAATGGTGGTTGGATGGGGAGAGAGGAGCTAAAAAAAAAA
>NW_023179043.1:0-1375 GCF_002007445.2 Ailuropoda melanoleuca
AGAAGGACAGATACAGACACAAGGTTTTCGCTCCCTGCTTGGAATGCAGACATGATGCCGCAGCCATCCTGTGACCAAGAGGTGACAGCCAGACCCTACGATGGTGGAGTAATGTAGGAAACCCCTGTGTCCCTGAGGACACGTTGCGCGCATTCCCCCAGGAACCAGCTGCCTGCTATTGCACTGCTCACTGTGAGGAGAACAGCCCCGGCGAGTCTAAGCCCCTGCCTGTAGTCAGGGCCCTGTTGCGTGAATACATCCCTAACGTATCCCTACGTGAGTAATCGCAGCTATGCAAGAAGTGCTGTCCTAAGACGCAAGAAAAACAAGGTCTGGGAGCAGAGGAGAGAAACGCTCCGAGGAGGAGGGAGCATCTGAGCGGAGTTTGACGAGGTGTACAGAGGCGAGAAGGGCTCCCCGCGCACACGCCCACACAGGAGGAGCGTGGGGTGCAGGGGGACGGTCCTGGTTAGGCTGCAGGGGTCCAGCAGCAACAGAGGAGGGCAAAAGCAGAAAGCAGTTTAGAGTTTATCTTTGGAGCCATAGAGGAGCCCCTGAACTTGTAAAGGCGGACGACACACAGGCGTTGATGGTTGGGTCCTGGGGTCCTTGGGGTCTCACCCCCAGGGACACGGAAGTCAGCACCACGGTGGTGGCTGAGGGGCCCCACGGAAGGAACGGATTGTAAAGCACTGGAACTTCACCCCAAACTGCAGAGAAATACACACACACGCACACACGCGCACGCACGAGCATGTAAAAGCTGGCGAACACGGGATGAGGGCTGTAGTCTAGTTAACAGGACCTTACCAATGTCGCGTCCTGATTTCCACGCTGTGTTCCGTTACACAAGGTGTCACCGCGGGGGGCAGCTGGGAGAAGGCCACAGCGCCTTCTGCACAGCGTTAGCCACTCCTGTGGATTGGTAATTTTTTCAAAATAAAAAGTTTAATAGGTTTTCATTTCTTTAAATTTTCCATAAGAATCTAGGCTTTTAAAAGGAAACAATTTTTGCAGGAGGGACAAAAGGCAATCTGGTGTCCAGAGAGCCAGACGCCAAACAGACAACAGTGTGGCCTATACAAAATTTTGAGGGTGAATCACAATTGGGAACTCAAGGATGGGGAAGACATAGTTTAAAAGTACTAAATGCGAGTCGTGAAATCATTTCAATGTTGAGTAGTCTTTTGAGATTGTTTTTGATTTTCTAAATGTAAAAATATAATTCTTTAAAGATGAGGTGCAAGTTATAAAAATAATCACTACACACACGTGCACATATATGCACACACGTGTGCATCGATACATACATATATGCATACGTCTGCGTGTGCACCCATACACACGCGCGTGCATCGACACATACATATATGCA
>NW_023179044.1:0-976 GCF_002007445.2 Ailuropoda melanoleuca
CATTCAGCAGGATCGACAGAGTGTGCACCTTTGGCGGGATTGGCAGAGTACGCACAGTCATCATGGTCGGCGGAGTGCGCAGAATCGGTGGGCCGGCGGTGTGGGCATAGAGGCAGGGACGGTGGTGTGCGCACAGTCGGCAGAGTAGGCGATGTGCACAAAGTCAGTTGGGATTGCGGTGTGAGNTGCGGTGTGAGCACAGGTGATGGGTTCTGCGAAGTGCACACAGTCAGCAGGGTCAGCAGTGTGTGCACAGTCGGCAGGGATGGCGGTGTGCGCACAGTTGCGGAGTACACAGTGTGCGCAGAGTCGGTTGGGACCGCGGTGTGCACACAGATGGCGGGTTCTGCGAAATGCACACAGATGGCTGGGTCGGGAGTGTGCGCACAGTCAGCAGGGACGGCTGAGTGTGCACAGTCGGCGGTGTCGGTGGAGTGCCCACAATCGGCGGGGTCATCGGAGTGCGCACTGTCTGCATGTTCAGCGAGTGTGTAGAGTCGGCGGGGTCAGCGGGGTGCGCATAGTTGGCGGGGTCGGTGAAGTGCACACAGTCGACAGGGTCAGCAGAGTGTGCAGACTCGGCGGGGACTCTGGAGCACGCACAGTCGGTGGGCAGGCAGTGTGTGCACAGTCGGTGGGTCGGCATAGTGCACACAGTTGGCGGGGTCGGCGGAGTGCGCACAGTCATCGGGGTCAGCAGAGTGCGCACAGTCGGTGGGGAGGCACAGTGCGCACAGTCAGTCCGCGGAGTGAAACCATCGGTGCCATCCCTCACTTCCGGTACTGCCGGTGTCACGTGATCCGCCCCCACTAACGGTTCGTCCAATGTCACTTGTCCCTTCCCTCACTTCCGGTTCGGCGGGTGTCACCTGATGAGCCCTGGGATGGCAAGTGACCCTTCCCCACCACACACGTGATCCGCCTAGACATACGCAGGTGGTCCCCATTAGGGTCATTTAGCCCCGAGGCAAAATGT
>NW_023179045.1:0-1385 GCF_002007445.2 Ailuropoda melanoleuca
AAAAAAAAATAGATAAATTGGATTTCATTAAAATTAAAAATTCTTGTGCTTCAAAGGACATCATTAAAAAAAAATAGGAGACCACCCACAGGTTGGGAGAAAATACTTGTTAATCGTATATATGATAAATGTCTAGTATCCAGAATATATAAAGAATTGTTACAACTCAACAAAGAAAAGAAAGATCAATTTTAATGGGAGTAAAAGATCTGAATAGATTTCTCCAAATAAGATGTGTAAGTAACCAATAAGCACATGGAGAGACGCGCAACAGGATCATTAGGGGAATGCAAATCAAAACCACAATTTGTAAGGACTTCAGACTTGCTGGCTAAAATAAAAAAGACAGAAAAAATAACAACTGTTGGTGATGATATGGAGAAATTGAATTCTTCGTATATTGCTAGTGAGAACATAAAATGGTGCAGTCACTGTGCAAAGCAATCAGCAGTTCCTCCAAAAGTTAAACATAGAGTGTAACCATAAGACCAACTGATACTACCCCCAAGTGTATATACAAGAAAAATGAAAACATATGTCCACACAAAAACCTATATATAAATGTTCATAGCATCATTCCTTATACATAATAACCAAAATGGGGAAAAAATCCAAATGTCCATCAGCTGATGAATACGTTAACATATGGCCTGTCCATATAATGTAATATTATTTCCCAGTACAAATAGCTGAAATGCTGACACATGGTACAATATGGATGAACCTTGAATACTGCGTGATTAGGCAGAGAAACCAGACAGAAAAGACAACATGTTTTGTTACTGTATTCATATGAAATATCCAGAATAGGCAAATCGACAGAGACAAATAGATTAAGGCTTGCCTAGGGCTAGGGAAAGGGGTAATGGGAAGTCACTGCAAATGAGTGACACCTTCTTTTTGAGGTGATGAAAGTGTTCTGGAGTTAGTGGTGATGGTCCACAATCTAGTGAATATACCAAAAAGCACTGACTCGTACACCTCAAAATGATAAATTATATGGTATATGAACTTATATCTCAATAAAGAATAAGAAAGTGAAAACAGGAGCAGGGGAGGGAAAGTGCACAGATGGAGAGGCCCTCTATGGTGCAAACTGCTGAGACTGCTGCCAGTGGAGGCAGCAGGGACCCTGGGAAAACCCTGGCATCACAGGCCCTACAGGAAGCACAGGGAAAGGCAGCTCACCACTGGAAGATTTTGAAGCTCCTAGCAACAACGAAACCCGGACCCAGCTAAACTACTGACTACATGTACTAGTTCCCACACACTAACAGCCCAGTGGAGGAAGAGGTATGCCAATGTCCAGCTATAAATGCTATTTACCTCAGTCTCCGGTGTTCTTCTATGAATGATGTCTGGCTGGCATTCGATAAAAAAAAAAA
>NW_023179046.1:0-1385 GCF_002007445.2 Ailuropoda melanoleuca
ACACTAAAGGCACACCGTGTTTTAACTTGTGTTTGACTCAGGTGAGCTGACTGGAATTTCGAGTCTGTGAGTATTAAGAAGAAATCATGTCCCTATAACCGGTGGTTTTCCTCAGATTGTTACCTCTGTAAAATGGGAAACAATATCAAAGGGTGGCGATATACAGAGGGAGATGAAATTGGGGGTTTTAAACGCAGTTTTCAGCTTTTAATGAACTCTTGTAAGATCAGATAGCTCATGCATACAAAGTCATGATTTGTCAGCCAGATGTGCATGTGTTTGAGCGGGTCAGTTGGATATCATGACTGACAAGATAAAGGGGGCTCGGGGTAGCCTTGCTTGTTGCTTGGACCTGAGGCAGGGCTCTCTAGCTTGAAGTTTTCTCGCCTTGCTGCTGCTACCAAAGAAAAGCTTCTGGCTTCGTTGGAACCCTCTATTCACGGATCCTAATTCCCTGGCCTGGCTCTGGGTTGACATGTGATGTGCCTGCTGTGGGCTCTTTCAGCCTCAGCAGGAGCTGTGCTGCTCCGAAAGCAGGCACAGGCTGAGGGAACAGGACTGAGGCTCTGGGACTGTTGCAGATTTAAGACACCCATCTGTGAGCCCAAGAACTAGGGAAACATCATGGAAGCTGCTTGAACTGTCCAAGTCACCGCACCAGGAAAGGGGCTGGTTCTCTGAGGGGACCATGTAAAATCGACCTTTACTTCAGGCCTATGTTTCTGAGGCAGGGGCTAGTTGCATTCCTATTCTGGTTCCTGCCGCAACTACAAGTTGGGGGAGGACGCGGCACTGTGTGTGTGACCCTCCATCCACTCCTGACAGATCAGGATATCTCACTGCTATTGACTTGGTTTCCACTTTCCAGATCGATAGCAGGATGCAACAATGGACCGATTAGCCTGACTCTCCTTCCCTCACCTTTTCCTTGCTGCACACACACTAAGGTAAGGAAGTTTGTCCATTCAGTGCAGATGTCTCCAGCAGTGGATTAATCTTTTACAGCCTAACCGCTAAATAAATGCTAGAGACAAGAGGGACATGACGCTCTGTAACTCATTCAAATGGGTTTTCAAATTAGGATTTTTATCCGTATCAATCCCTGAACATGATGGGTCTTTCTGGCTGAGTTACAGAAAAACATTTTTATACAAATGCTTTTGTCCCTCGTTCAGACAACCGTTTCCTACAAAACCTAGGAGATAATGAAAGAGATGTCGAACATCGATGTCAGGATAAGCCGCGATGATTTTCCAACAATAAAGGAAGCATAAAACAAGGCAGCTGGGGAGAAGCAACGGCAGAGAGCAAGGACATTAATGACCTCTGTTTTTCCAAAACGATTCTTGGAAACCTCTCTTGCTGAAGAAATACTCCCAGTGCAG
>NW_023179047.1:0-1392 GCF_002007445.2 Ailuropoda melanoleuca
ACACACACACACACACACACACACACGTGCGCGCGTGCGCACATACACACACACACGAATATTATTCAGGCACAAAAGAGGAGGAAATCCTGTCATTCGTGACAACACAGATGGACCTTGAGGGCATTATGCTAAGTGAAATAAGTCAGAGAGAGACAAATATGGTATGATGTCACTCATATATGGAATTGAAGAAAACCTCCCAAGTTTATAGGAAAAGATATCAGATTTGTGGTTATCAGAGGTGGCAATTTGGGAAGGAGAAAAAACCGGAGGATGGTGGTCAAAAGGAACAAACTGCCAGTTCCAAGGTAAACAAGTACCGGGGGCATCATGCACGACATGATGGCTCTAGTTAACACTGCCGGGTGGTGTGAATGAGAGTTGCTGGGGAGTAAATCCTAAGAGTTCTCTTCACAAGGAAAACACTGTTTTCTTTTTCTTCTTTTTCTATCTATATCAGATGGGGATGGTCAACTAAGCTTACTGCGGTAATCCTTCCATGATACATGTAAGTCAAAGTATTATGCTGTATCCCTTCTACGCTGCTCTGTGTCAACTGTATCTCAAGAAAACTGGAGAAAAAGAGAGAGAAAAGAGGGAGAGAAGAAATAAGTTACCAATAGCAGGAATGAAAGAGGACGTCTCGCTAGAGGCCCAGCAAATCTGAAAGAAACAGAAGGCAATATTACATTCAATTCTACATATACAAATGCAACAAATAGGAAATGGATGGATTACCCCAAACCCATAAGCTACCAAAACTTACCCAAGGAGAAATAACATGCATAGTTCAGTATCGTTTACAGAAATTGAATCAGTGGTTTAAAACCCTTGACAACAATCCCAGATGGTATTGCCAGTGAATTCTACCAAATATTGACAGGAAACACAGACACATGCAGAAATCCTACACAATTGCCTCCAGAAAACTAAGTGAAGGAAACACTTCCAAGTGATTTATGAGGCTAGCATTTCACTGATACCAAGAAAAGAAAACTACTGACCAATATTCTTTCTTAGCCACAAGCACAAAATTCCTCAACAAAATACCAGCAGTGAACTTCAGCAATCTGTTCAGGGAAAATGCACCGTGATCAGGTGGGTTAGCCCAGGGAAGCAAGGGTGGTTCAATAACTGAAAACCCATGAAGGCAATCCTCAGAGTTAGCATATAACTGATTAATCAGTGTCATCTACAGCTTAAGATGAAAGATTAAAAACAGGGGCGCCTGGGTGGCTCAGCCGTTAAGCGTCTGCCTTCGGCTCAGGTCATGGTCCCAGGGTCCCGGGATCAAGCCCCGCATCGGGCTCCCTGCTCGGCGGGAAGCCTGCTTCTCCCTCTCACACTCTCCTTGCTTGTGTTCCCTCTCTCGCTGTCTCTCTCTGTCAA
>NW_023179048.1:0-3690 GCF_002007445.2 Ailuropoda melanoleuca
CACAGAGAGAGGAGAGAGAAGCACAAGGCAGGTGCCATCGAGTGGTGTGGGGGGTTTGAAGAGAAGTAGGTGGCTACGGTGGGAAGCCTGTTTCAGAGGGGGCAGGGGAGCTGTGAGCAGCCCCGAGAGTGGAGGCTGGCAGGTGCGGGGAGGCAGACAGCCTCCAGGTGTGCGAGGAGGTGAGCCCAGCAGGACTCAGGTATCAGAGAGGAGGAGCTGGGTGTCATTCCAGGTTTCTGGCAAGAAAGACCGCATGGATGCTGGTACCTCTTACAAGGTGAGGCGTCGGGGAGGGCCGAGAGTCCTGTCTGAGACGGGACTGTGTCCTCCATCTCAGCAATGGGCTAGGACCCCGGATGCGGGCTCAGGGAGTGTGGGGGTTTTGGGAGCCATGAACTCTGCCTGGGATTGCGTGAGGAGAGCGTGGGGCGCTGTGCGGTCTAGGACCACAGCACGAGCCGCACATGGCCACCGGCCCTGAAAATACTTACAGTAGATGACATGCTCAGTCTTTCACTCACACCAGCCATGTTTCTAGCACTCAGAAGCCACATGACCTAGAACATTCCTGTCATTGCAGAGGGCTCCACTGGGCAGTGCTGGGATGGAGGGAGGGCCAGTCCTGAAGAGTGCCCATCACAGGGATGGTGCTCTGGACGAAATGTTTGTATCCCCCCCAAATTCATTTGCCAAAACCCTAACCCCCAGAGGGTGGGGCCCTGCTCTAGTAAGATCAGTGCCCTTCTAAGGAGAGACACCCAAGTGCTTCCTGTCTCTGTGTGCACACACTGAGGAAAGGGCATGTGGGGACACAGGGAGAAGGTGGCCATCTACAAACCAGGAAGACCGTCGTCTCCAGGAACTGACTCAGTGGGAGTCAGTTGGACTTCCAGTGAGAAATGATGTATGTTGTTTCAGAGGCCCAGCCTGTGATATCTTCTTATGTCACCCGAGCAGACTGACATAGCAAAGGTGTGGCCAACGCGCAGCTTTGAGAATGAGAGCCCAGAGCAGCAAGAGGGAAGCAAGGAGAACGTGGGGGCTCCAGGAGCTGAGTGAACCGGGAGTTTCAAGAAGGCAGTAGTAGGAAGATGTGCCGAATGACACCTATGAGTTAGCAGCAAGGAGTGTCCACTGAATTGGCAACAGCCCCCATGACCTTGACAAGCTCAGGGTTAGCAGAATGGTGAGGATGGGATGTGAGGTTGGAGTGGGGGTGACAGATGGTAAAGGGAGGGCAGCAGCTCCGGAAAATGCTCCACTGCCCCATTCAAAAGTCAGAAAACCAAGGCCTCACACGGTGAAAGAAGCTGCTGGAACTTGGACAGTCAGAAAGCAGTCCCAGGAGGTTGAACAGCTCAGCCTGCAACCCAGCTGCATACCTTAGCCACCGTCTTGGAGAGCAGGTCATCGATGAGGCTCCCTGACATGCCAGGGGTGGAGGCTGGGTGCTGGTCTCTTGGGAGCTCAAGGCTGTCCGGGTGGAAGTGCAGCACACCGGAGGTAAGTCTGTCTGTGAAACAGGCTGGAAAGAGACACCATCCAGGGATACCAGGGCAGCCAAGCTAAACCTGTGGTCAAGGGATGGCTCCGAGACGCCAGAGGCCAAGCCAGCGTCTGAGGCAGAGGGGAGCTGGGGGCCAAGCAAGGCAGGGGTCTGCTCAGAAGGGGGTTGGGCTCCAGGAATGGTCATGTTGGTGGGGGAAGGAAGGAGGCAGAGAGCGGAGTGCCTCTGCCCTGGGCCAGTGCCAGTGGAAACCATGACCTCTTTGTGGCCCGAGGGAGCCAGGCTCCTTGCGTGGCTGTAGCAGGGCTGACAGCCCGGGAAATGGGGACCTGCCCCTGTCCTGGGGGCACAACTGCCTGTTCAGCTGGGTCTGGCCCAAGGTGCCAGCCTGTTGTCCGCCCCTCAACACATGCTAATTTCAGCCTGTTTAATGCGACGTGCAATCTGCTCCACGTCACATCCTTCTGAGCCTGTGACGGTGCTTATTGTCTCCATACAAGTTTTGTAAGTCACCGGGAGCAATTTCTTGTCTCTGGGGAGCACTGGCAAAGCGTGATCCTTCCCTGGCCCCGACTCCCCCACTTTCAGCACAACATTCATTATATCCTCCAGCGCGTTTTATCCTGAGCTGCTCAGCGCACTTGTCCCAGCAAGAGGGAGGAGAGCAGGGGGTGCCTCAGGGGTGACCAGCCGTTCTTCTCCCCGTAGTCACAACTATAACAGCGGCTCAGGGGGTCCATGCACACTCTGTAATCTCATCAGAAGTCCTGCAGGGCTGATGTTACTGCTCCCTCTTTACAGATCAGGCAGCTGAGGCTCAGAGAGTTCAGAGTGACCCCGAGATCCACCGCTGTGTCCTGGCAGACGGGTCCCTGTGTCCACAAGGAAAGTGGAGTTAAGTCATTCCCTGGACAGAACACAGCAAATGGTCTGAGTTTTCTCCTACTGACACATAATGTCAGCCTCTCTGGACCCCTGGCTTCTCCACTGGAAAAGGAAAGGCCAGGGAAGTGGAAAGAGCACAAGGCTGCTGTCAGGGCTCGCCCTAGGAGGTTTTAGGATATCTTTTTTTTTTTAAATAATAATTTTTTATTATGTTGTGTTAGTCACCATACAGTACATCCCAAGTTTTTGATGTAAAGTTCCATGATTCATTACTTGCGTATAACACCCAGTGCACCATGCAGTACTTGCCCTCCTTGATGCCCATCACGGGTCTTGGCTGGGTCAAGAACTTGGGAACCTTTTCCTTGTCTGCCCAGTAGGGGCAGCAAAATAACCCAGTGAATCTCTGAGTGGTAGGAAGCCCAAAGGAAGACGTGGGGAAGCCCTCGAAAAGCACAAGGGGTCAAGAATCATTCTTGCCATCGCATGAGGGTCAAAGACATCTGTCTCCACCCCTGGGATCCCCTGCCTGCCTCCGGACAAGGCTCACCCTGGGTGTGGGCGAGGGACCGCCAGTGTGTGCTTTGTGCCTCCCATCCCACATGGGGCCCCAGGGCCTATCTCCCCACCGTGTGTGCTATGGCTGCCTTCCTGGTCTTTCAGAATCAAGTGTAAGTGTGTCTCTGAGCCATGCCGCCCAGTTCAGCCCACCTCCTCCAGCCCTGCTAACACAGTCCACTGAGCTGTCGGTGAGTCTATATCTTGGACAGGCATCTGTTTCCTGGGAGCAAAATCATTTAACGGCTCTAATCTCCGGTCTGCTGGTTTCATTATTTAAACCAAAATGAAATGTGACCCAGAGTGAGACGGAAGACCAAGTGTGCAGCTGAGAGCCGTAATGAGGCACTTACAGCCTAGCTGGGAGATGCCGTGTCCCTTCACGAGAAAGGATCGGGAGACCCCCAGGTGGGAAGGAGACATAAATGACTATTGCCAAAGCTAGCCAGTGGGAAATCTAACAATAATGGTACATTTTGGAGAGAACAAATCAACCCCCATGTTATTCTGATTACAGTGGTCCAGAGCTAGAGGCCTGGCGACTGTGCTCTGCCAGCTAATTATCATGCCATTCGCATTCCTAGCCCAGGAGGACTTTTTAATCAGCCTCTAAGAAGAAACCCAGGATGCCTCTCTGTTGAGCCAAGAGGGCTAGACAGAGAGCTGCTGGGGAGGGAGACATGCTCCTGTAAAGGGAGGGTGTAGGAGACTGACCATGGGGCAGCGTGATGGGGCTTCTG
>NW_023179049.1:0-1397 GCF_002007445.2 Ailuropoda melanoleuca
AAAAAAAAAAAAAACAACAGCAGCAGGAATAGGTATCCAAGTCTCCATAGAGAAACCCAAAGAGCATCCATTGTGTTTTTTTGTTTTCAGCGGCAGTCAAATCTCCATTCACATGTTAAAATTTGACCAAAGATGTTATCTGATAAAAAAAAATCATGCAAAATGGAACATCTTTGTGTTCTATGTACGGTCTAACAGAACCACAGAACACACAAGTCAGCATTACAAATGAGCGTAATATATCTGAATTGAATTCCATATATTTATGAGTAAACATGGGTTCAGAAGTTAAGGGATTCCCCGAGAATCACACAAGTTATGTTAGAGCCGGTAGTAGAACCTACTTCAGTGCCTCAGCATACTATTTAATCCAAATGAATTTTGTGTTTGATAAAAGCAGAACCTACAGAAGGATCTGAATATTATCAGGTCTTTGCCAGATTATTTATACTCAAAAAAAGGAACTGTTTTCATATTTTATGATTTAATAAGGCTTTGACCCAGTTTGTTTCTATATCCACTAGCGTGTAAGTCAGGCCGTCAGGATGTTCGGGTTTGAACTACTGGGGACAGTGTCTTCATAGGTAAACTCTGTTTTGAATGTATCCTGAAAGTTATATCTACTTAAATAAAGATAGAATAGTCAGGAAAAGACCCTCATACTTTGCACTGTCAATGGATAACATACCTGCTTCCGGCATTTTAATGGGCAGGCTCGTCCCCTTGACCTCAGGGTCATCTTCAGTTGTACCCCCAGCCTTTGCCTGAGGCAGCTCCTGGAGATCAGCCTCCAGGTCCCGTCCTTGAAACACAAACGTAATCAAAACTGAAGCAGTAAATATGAAATATAAATAAATAAAAGCCTATAGGCTAGTGTGATACCAAAGATGTGAGGGAAATATGCATTGCACATCCTTGTTTCCCCGTAGTACGATATGCTTTATCTCAAGTGACATTCTAAAGATAAAGCCCACTGCACTTCATTTCCTTTATATTACCATAGTGTTCTAAGAAGAGAGAGCATCAGCTACCTAAGAAACCAAGTCTACACCATGCGTAAGGGTTTATTTAAAAGTAGAATGTAGTTTTCTGAAGGATTAGCTGAGTGTGTGTGTGGGCATGTCACAAATCCTACACTAGTGACACCCATTCCGTATCAGAGCAACCCGCAAGTTATTTTGTCAATCTTACTAGGTTGATTTAAGTGCAAAGTTCCTGTAGGGAACTTAGGATAAAGGAGTCATGTATGGAACAAAGTTCCAAAACCAACAGCAAAACATTAGTCATTAACAGTCCAACTACCGTCTTACAGTGAGAATACAGGAAGTGAAGTGGAAAGAAATTAATGGACTTTGTTGTCAGGAAGAGGTTTGTGGAACCCTCTTTCTTTGTTTTTT
>NW_023179050.1:0-1409 GCF_002007445.2 Ailuropoda melanoleuca
AATTAACAGCATAAATATTTGGCAGTGTAGCATGGTCCTTCCTCAGGGGCAAGCCCACAGTAATTTCTGACCAACAGAGAAGAGAAGAGCCACACAGAGCTCTTTACAGATGCCTGGGCTCCCCCTAGAGAATAGTTACCAGAATGTTGGTGAATGTCCTGTCTTCTGGATTTGTTAATAGGGAAAGGATTTCATGTAATGGTCCTTCCTCATTCGGCAGTCTCTGTCAGGTTGCATCCTCCTCTGATGCTGGAGCAGGGCAGGAATTCCGGAACAAGAGATCGGGAGCGGACTGGAAGCCACAGACATGAGCCTCACACCCCAGAGAGACCTACTGAAGCCCATGCCTGTCCCCCCACCTTGGGGAAGAGGGGGTTCTGCAGGGGTCAAGGCCAGAAAGGACTAACTCCCAAGTCCCTTTACTCTGATGCACATTAGATGCTTCCTCGGGGAGGCCTTCCCTGACCACCCCATTTAAACTACGGCCCACCGTTTCGCATCTGTCCATCCCATTTCAAGTTTGTGCAGACTACTTAGTACTACCTGGCAGTTGCTCTGCTTGTCTAGTGTCTCATGGAAGATCCATGAGAAAAGTGTCCAGTTCACTGTTCTTTCCCACCTAGATAAGCAGCTGGCACTTAGACGGTTTCTACCAAATATCGAATGAATTCATTCTAATCCTCACAACCAGCCTGGGAGGTTGATGCTGTCAGGGGCCTCAGTTTGCAGGAGGGGATGTGGAAACACACAGGTCATGAGCAAATAAGGGCGGACCTGGACCAACGAAAAGGAGCCCGGTCTTGCTTGAAGCCAAGTTCTTTCCACTCCTCCAGGGCTGCCCTCAGACTCCACTGCCTCTGAATTCCCCTTGCCCACAGTCTCTCATTGTTCCTTGTTTGTCATCTGCCCCTCGATCTGGGACATTCTCGGCTCACTCTCCCTCCCTGACAGGAGCTCCCAGGGGCTAAGTGCTCCTAGGCAGACAATTTCTGCCACGTGGAGTGGATCAAGGAAGAAAGTCTGCTGGAAGCTAAATCCCACATCCCCTTAGGGATGGTGTTCCCACCCTCCAAGATCACATCAGCCTGTGTCATAACTCTCTACTCATTGAGACTGTCTCCCTTGTACTCCGGGTTCCCCAGAGTTCGTCACCATGTAGTTGGCACACAGCGTTAAGGAGCCCAGCGATCACTCCTCATCACCCTCAGCCTGAACCCACAAATTTCTGGGTGCCACTGAGTCCAGGCCCTGAACACACTCGGAATGTCTGAGTTCTTCCACTCCTGCACGGGATTTTTGGAGTAGAGATTATGCAGCCCTTGTGTCGTGAGGAGATTCAGGCCAAGGCAGGTGAGGGGACAGGCATGGCGGCCCTCTCAGGAAGTGGTAAGGCCAACTCTAATGATCGG
>NW_023179051.1:0-1414 GCF_002007445.2 Ailuropoda melanoleuca
AACATCAGCAGAGGACTGAGAAACAAGTGCAGGTAAGATCCGATCCACGACTATATATTGTTACCTTGAGTACAAAACAGAAAGACTATTTTTCAAAGACCCTTCTGACTGGGTATCTGCCGCTTCAATATTGGACATTTCACTCAACGGTTGAGATATAGATACAGATGATACAGATATAGAGATAGATGTAGAAGGTAAATATTAGCTAACTTAGGGCCTGGCAGAGAGGGGGGGGTCTTCCCCCATCCATCTTCAGCTAAAAATTTCCCCTAAAACACTTGTGCAAGAGGGTGGTAATAATGCTTAGCTCAGAGAGCTGCTGTGAGGCTATATGTGTTTAGCATACAGGGGGCACAAAATAAATGCATGATAATGATTCTTCCTCATATTTCATGGGTCCTTCAAAAGTAGGCTCTGGGTCTAATTCACCTCCCCTCTTTGATTCTTCTGGCCCTGATTGGCTTCGGTGTCCCCCACTGTAAAATACACATTGGACTGGAATCCAACTGGCATTCACTTGGCCATGGGTGGCCTCAATGGATGTTTTCTTTGGCCCACGTACAGGTCTCACAGGGGAAACCAGAGGCAACACTTTAAAATGGAGGTAATCTGCATAGATAATCTAGAATTCCATTTTCTCTTGAAAACTCAGGAGATGTGGCAGTGCAGAGTCCACATCCCTGCATGGCAGCAAACGGCTGGAGCCAGGGGGCAGCTGGCCCCTTAGGTAAGAGCATGCATGCGCTGCGAGGTGGCCAGAGCCTGTCTGGACTGTTCCACTCATATATAAGACCTGCTTGATCCTGCAGACAACTCAATTTGGGGCCCGCTGGACAGCTGGGAACAGTCTATGCCAGGCAGAAAGTAGGCACTTACTTGCTCAACGAGTAAAACCCTTACCCCTTTTTATCTCTACCATTTTCTTGTCTAGTCGTGTTAAGAAATCCCAGTTGTTGGGTAAGGTGATTCTCACTTTGGAAGGTAAATTGTCAGGTCTGTTAGAGTCAGGATGGTCTACGTTATGCTGCGGTAACAAACAACTCCTCTATCTCACTGCCTTACAACAGCAAGGGTTTTTTCTTTGTTCACACACATAAATCTAGACACGAAATGAAAACACCTTTATATTTTGACAAGCATGGATACATACATGAGTGCACAGCTATGTTTGCAATCACAAGTCAAATGAAAACTCTGGCATATGAACCTATGATCTCCCACAGAACCCTATTTAGAGACTGGTCAGCTTAGATTGCACAACCCTGTTTCTATAAGAGACATAAAAAGGCCCCCAAATCCAAGGCAGTAAGGGATGGAGGTACAAGAATATCCACCCGCAGCCAAGGAATTGCCCCATATAATAAAAAGGGTCTGAAAAGCTTGTAAAAGAACCTGAAGGTTAAAAAAAAAA
>NW_023179052.1:0-1423 GCF_002007445.2 Ailuropoda melanoleuca
ACACTCCTGGGTAACCTGGGTGAGTCCTCGGGGCCATTTGATCTGGTCATCTTGGCAGAGGGCTTCCAGCTGAGCAGACCCAAGAAGTGGACATACCATGGACTTGTCAGGGCAACGCCTACTTCTCACAGAAGCCAAGGCCAAGTGTGGGCTCAGGCAGAAAGGTCAGGGAGAGCGTGACCATTCAGGATGCTCTTGCCCCTCACGCAGAGGCTCTCGTGCCCTGAGAAAGGTGTCCCGCTCCCCGGGGCCCTTCCCTGAAGAACGTGACAGCCAGAGGCCAGCGACCACTCGACTACCCGGGGAGGTTGCAACCAGAGTAGGTGCCGTGAAGGGAGGCAGAGGCCTTGTCTGGCCCTGCTCAGGCCCTGTCCTCCAGCCCCTGTTCTTCCCCAGGGTCCCTCTGCCTCTTCACATGCCATTCTGTGCGCCGAGCACCCTGCAAAACAGTCCTCTTACTGCCACCTCTTGGTTGTACCAGCAGCCGTACCCTGTGGGCATGTGCCCACTGGGGACTCGGGCAGGAGCTAGGATCTCTCCTCTGTTCCTGCAGGGGGCACCTGTCGTGTGCAGGTCTCGGCCTCTCAGTATGCAGTGATGTGGCTGGAATGGCCCTCGTGGTTCTTAATACGATTGCAAGATGCCCTCAGCAGTAACCATCAGGAAGCTTTGAAACGACAGGGCTTGTCACTTACAAGTCTGGAGCTTACGAGGCACTCCTGGAGGCACCCAGTGTCGTCCTGGTAGTAGAGAGAGAGAGAGAGGGCATGGGCTGGGGTTTCTGCTTTTATTGGGGTCAAGGGTGGGGGCCCAGGATTTCTCGGGCCCATCTTTCATTGGTGAATTTAAAACATGCGAGTAGGAATTGGAAGCGTGGGAAGAGGAAACACAGGACACCCAAGTGGTCACCTATGGAGACCAGCCCAGATCCCTAAAGCAGACGAGCTTCAGTGGGCGGTGGTGGCCAGGTGCTGGCTCTTGATCGCGTCCAGTGGCTGGTGACTTGTTTACTCCAGATGGCTGCCGTCGAAGTGGATGGCTGAGCAGGCAGAGCTCGTCAGGCACTTGCGTTACCAAAGGAAAAACGCCCCACCATCAGGGCCTCACTGCAGTCCCTCTGGGAGACCTGGATGGGGTGCGCATTGCCACGTCGGGGTGACTGCTCCTGAAGGGGGCTGGGGACTCAGTTTCCAAGCACCTCACCCTCTATGGCTCTGGGGTAGACTTGGCCCGGAGAGAACTCGCCTGAGGTCTGGAGGGCTGAGGTGAAGCAGAGACCGTTGCTCTGGAAGGTCACTGTGGTTTTACCCAGTGGTGGATACCAGGGGACTCCAGCCTCTTTTCCCTTTATCCTGCTGCGTGTCCATCCCATCATCCCCATTGCTGGGCCTTTTGACCAAGAGCCGTTCCGAAGAGCGCCGCC
>NW_023179053.1:0-1427 GCF_002007445.2 Ailuropoda melanoleuca
TTCCGTCCTTCCTCCTTCTTCTACTTTCTCTTCCTCTTTTTCTACTTCTCTCTCCCTTCCTCCTGTCTTCTTCCCTCCATCCCCTCTGCCACTCAAGGATATCTCTGTCAAAACACTAGCTTTACACAAGCTAAAGGCACAGAGACCATACAGAACAAAGAACAAAGACCTCACAAAAATATTTTAGAAGTCAATAAATAATCAAGCAGCTACATCCCACACCAAGAGGAAAAGAAGCCCTAAGGAAGGAAAGAATATGATTTCTGGAGTGACCACATTATAGTATTCAAAATGTCCAGTTTTCAACCAAAAAATGATGGATGCAAAGAAACAAGAAAGAAAATATGGCCAATTCACAATCAACAGAAACTGCCCTTGAGGAAGCACAGACATTGGGGCTTTTGATCATAGAGCCCTTTAAAAAAAAACTTCCAAATATCTTAACAGAGTTCAGCCAGAACAAACAGTAAATATTCCTGACAGTATTGACTCCTTTTTTAAAAATTTTTTTCCTTTTTCTTTTAAACCAAAAGTATACCTATCATGTGACTTGAAACCAAAACCGATAAGCTTTTTGTAACTTAACAATGGATACAAGAGGCTTCCGCACATAGGGTATAAAATATGCAGCCTTCTCAATATCCGGAACCATTTCCAAAGACAGCTAAAAGAAAGAAAGACTTAGACAACTCCCCTGAGAGCTGGTAACGGTAAGACACCAGCCACATGGGATACAATTCACGTTTCTGTCTAGTCATATGCCCAAACTGATGGTTGAGCTACCTTCATCTGCAAGAACTAGCAAGCTGCATGCCCCCAGGCAGGCAGAAAACCAAGCGAAGTTCTCAAGAGACAAAATGAGACAAACTGGAAATTGATAGACAGCTGTCTTTAGGAGGGAAAGGATCGATAACCAATGGGTACCCGAAAGCAACATCACGAGTTAACAATTCAAAGAACTAATTCTTACAATTTTTTTCCTGCTAATCTGAATTTGGAAAGGAAAAGGTCAAGGTGAAATTTTACCTTTCTTTCTTGACCTGGAAATACAAACAGGGATCCAGGAGAACTGACTGGTAAAAATTCTTAGGCTTCCCTGGCATCTGCCAGTTTTCCAGGGTCCCATCTTCAGGCGGTAGAGCAAGGGGGCTGTCTCTCTTGGTTCTACCCCAGTCGCCACAACTGCGGAGGAGGAAAAACAAGTTTCCTCTATCCTTCCAAATTCTTGGCTGAGACTCCCTGTAATAAAGATGGATTAACAATAGAAAAACAAGCAGAATTTTATTAACGTGTATAAACTTCAGGGGCACCCGGGTGGCTCAGTCGGTTAAGCATCTGCCTTCGGCTCAGGGCGTGATCCCAGGGTCCTGGGTTGGAGCCCCGCATCGGGCTCCCTGCTCCGCTGGGAGCCTGCTTCTTCCTCTCCC
>NW_023179054.1:0-1433 GCF_002007445.2 Ailuropoda melanoleuca
AAAAAAAAAAAAAGAAATTGATGGTGACAGAAGTTCAGTGGTTGCCTGGGACCAGGGAGAGGTCCAGGGGAGGGAGTTGGAGGCCAGAGGGGCGTGGGTGAGGAGATTACAAAAGGTCATGGGGAAGGTTTTTGGGGTGATGGGTATGTTTACTATCTCGACTGCAGTATTGGTTTCACGATGCATACATATGGGAAACTTTATTAAAGCACGTACTTCAAATGCGTGTAGGGCATTGTATGTCAATCATATGCCAATAAAGCATTTGGAATATATTTCAATTTTTCCAAGTCTTTAATGCGGTTAAATTAACCAGGAGCGTGATTCCCATTAATACGTTCTTGTCGTATTAACACCTCCACACTACGTCTTACCAAATTGGTCTGCACCACATACGACCAAAATAGAAATCATCATTTGCAATGGGGTACACAGAAATATTTAATGAGAGTTGATGCACATGTTCTTCTGCAGTACAGAGCTGAAAATTATTGTTTCTTGGAAAATAATTGTGACATTTTAGAATACCTGGTTATTTTAGGGAACATGGCAGAGTATCACTATAATAGGGCGAGCTCTAGAGTAATTATTATTTTTGAAAATACTAGATTCTTGTAACTGACATTTTTAACTAACACTGGGAAACTCTGGCATTTAAAATGTTTCATTGTACAATGGATAAAAACGTGGTGAGCAGGGAAGAATCCATGTTACAATCACAAATGGCTAGAGAAACAATCTATCCAAATGCTTATTCCAAGACCTATCTGAGAGATACATGGGAACCACTGGTTATTATTTGTACATCCAGCAAAATACATGTAAATTTATTGTAAATGCACATTAGGCAATTTCTTTCCTCAGGCTATAGAATTCATTGCTTTTGCACAAGTAGGGCATTTCCATAATGGACGTCAGGGCTACTACATAGCCCGTAGCTGCTGATGGAAAGAAATTCCACCTGCTAAACCTCTTCTCCCATGATGAGACCAAAGTAGCATCTCTGGGTTTGGGCTAGCTCGTGAACTTCACAGGAGCTATTGCACAGCCTGCCTTTGTTCAGGTCTATGCACTCACTCGTGCCAGACGTCATATCCCACCAGGAGAGTGAAGTGTTGGGGTCTCCTGAAGACTGCTGCCCTTGAATCTGGAGCAGATGGTTCTGCAGCCATCAGGCCACAGATCCTCAGAACCTGCCTCCTTGGGGCACCTGATATGAGCTCAGCCACCAGCAGGAAGAGCTGCGCAGAGAGAGATGGATCCAGCAATCACCGTGCTTTACTGGTGTAAGTAACTACGTGCCCAGCACCATGCTAGGCTCTAGGTTAGTGACAATGACACTGATTCAGTTGGGTCCTGATCGATACAACTTCATGTTATAATGGACTTCTCACAGCGCCTTTTACTTCTCCTTTCTTCTTCCTCCCTCCTCC
>NW_023179055.1:0-1438 GCF_002007445.2 Ailuropoda melanoleuca
GGCCATCTGTGTGCGGCTGTGTGGGTGTGCAGGTCAGGGTACTTGTCTGAATGTATACGTATATGTGTCAGGGGTTCATCTAGAGTGCCCCAGGCCCTTCGCTAGAACAATTTCCATAAAACGTGGTAATGTAACTACAGATATAGTGAGAAGTGAGATGGGGTTAACTTTCTGGAGACCCAGAGAAATATCCATAGAACAAAATAAAGTTTGAACTGAGTCTTGAGTAAGATTACTTAGTGCAGAAAAAAGCAAATGTCATCTCTGACAGAACTTCATACGCAAAAGTAGAAAATTTGAAAGAGCTGGCTTGATTTGGAAGACCAGAGCCCTAGATGCACAAGAAGTTGTATTTAAAGGTCCATAGCATGGTGCCTGAATACAATGAATGTTCGTGGGAAGGGATGAAGTGAGGAGGGGGGTAAAATGGAATACAAGGGAAAGAGAAGGAAATGAGTGTACTACATAGAATTTTATCAGAATATCCTGGGGGCAGGGGGTGCAGCTGGGTGAGTCATTCAGTGGAGTGTCTGACTCTTGCTTTCAGCTCAGTTCTCAGTCTCAGGGTCGTGACTTCAAGCCCTGCATCAGGCTCCATGCTGGACATGAAGCCTCCTTAAAACACACAAAAAAAGCATTTCCTAGGAAACTCATGTTTTTATTAGGATTAGTGAAAATGTTGATCTTTGTCTGGCTTCAAAAAAGATTTTTATAAAGAATTTCAGTAGATGAGGGGGGAAAAACTTCAAACTCTTATCTCAAGATGAAATCCACATGCCTTCATGGGGCATTCAAAGTTGCATGGCTCATGCTTTCTCTTCTAGACTCAGCTCTCACACTTTGCTACCCTACTTCAGTTCACCAGCCCTTATGCTGCAGCCTAACTGAACTGGAGGTCTCCACGGCACAACCATTGTCTCTCAGATGGTTGTTTTCTTGCACTTAGTGCTGCCTGATATGATCTTATCAAAATCCCTTTTTCTTTGCTCAACTGAAATCCACCAGTAGTTAGTCCAGGTGCTACCTCTTCGGGATGGATCGAGAATATCGTATTTATAATAACACATGCATTCTTCTATGATTGTCCTTCTCAACCTGTGTTATCATTTCTTACTTCTCTTCTGTCTCCATATCGAATATCAAGTTCTTCTTTAAGGTCAGTGACATATTTGATTCATCCCTCTATCACTAGCTTTTGGCACCATTTCACCAGATGTGTGCTCAGTAAAATTTTGCTAGGGAAATCAGGAAGAAGATAAATGAATGCTAAGTGAATGATGCCATGAAAGACAGGTCCACTTCTTGAAAAGACCTGATGGTATAAAATTACAAACTGGATCCCAGAAGCATATTAGAAATCAAATTAGTAGGGGTGCCTGGGTGGCTCAGTTGGTTAAGCATCTGCCTTCAGCTCAGGTCATGATCCTGGGGTCCTGGG
>NW_023179056.1:0-748 GCF_002007445.2 Ailuropoda melanoleuca
CCGTCCAAGGGAATCCCCACTTTCAAAAATCTCCCGGATCTAATTAGTACCTTCACACTGACCTTTAAACTTGCTCTCCACGGGGATCTTTTGAAATTCTCCACGATTCCAACCGATGGCATCATCCAGCTTCAGTGCCTTATCCAGCTTTAGGTATTGAGATGGATTACAATAGGAAGTCATTTCACTGATGACGACGTACTGGTGACCAAGAGAGACATGCATAAAGGCTTCATATCACTTGGCTTTGGGGAAATATGAATCTAAACCCCTATAGATGTCATATCACACGAGGCTGAATATCTAAAAATAACAAGACCTGAAACTATAAATGTTGGAGAGGATGTGGAGAAAGGGGAACCCCCTTACACTCCTGTGGGAATGCAGTCCGGTACAGCCACTCTTGCAAATGGTACAGAGTTTCCTCAAGAAGTTCTAAATAAAACTACCCTATGTCCCAGCAATTGCACTACCGGGTATTTACCCCAAAGGGACAGAGGTAGTGAAAAGACGGGACACATGCACCCCAGGGTTCATAGCAACAATATCCATAACAGACAAAGTGTGGAAACAGTGCAGATGACCGAGGACAGATGAATGGATAGAGAAGATGTGGTTCATAAATACAAGGGAATATTACNCTATTACTTAGCCCTTAGAAAGGATGAATACTTACGATCACACCGACCTGGAGCTGGAGGGTATTATGCTGAGGGAAATAAGTCAATGAGAGAAAGACAATGATCAT
>NW_023179057.1:0-1440 GCF_002007445.2 Ailuropoda melanoleuca
GACTTCTTCAGCAACGTTCTGGCATATAAGATCCCCTCCCAACCTCCTCTGAACTTTAAGCCACCATGGTGGTGAGTAATGGTACAAAGATAGGGGATGTTTTCATTGCTTCTTGTTCCCTTGCCCCTTCTCCTTGTAGAATGGGTTTTGAAATGCTATCCTAGGGAGGGATCTGGGATGAACGTGCCTCCTGTGTGAATTCGGATGCTGCTGATCTAATTTGGGGCATAACTGAGATGACAGCTATTCCCCACCCAAGCTGGTAGCCCTGTTCCTCCTCTTTTGAGGACAGTGAGCTCCTCTAGACTGAACCTGGCTCCCCAGGGAGATCCTGGGCAACAAATGTGGTGGTTAGACAGGAGTGTTTGCTAAGCCAACATTCATAGGAGGACTGGGACTCCTTTTCTTTTCAGAAAGTTAGAAAAATGGTTCTTCTTTACTCCTCTGCCAGGCCACTGGGGGAGAATTGGGAGAATTTATGCAGGGACAATAAGCTCCCTATCAAAGGCGACTGATGCTTCCAGCTGTGAAGGCCTATTGTTGAATTCACCACTCTGGGCTCTGTTTATCCTTTCATTGTGGTGCATAATCACTGTTCCTTAAGGAAGTCTGTGTATCTTAATCAGATTTGACTTTGCAAATCTTGCATTTTCCCCCCAAGAGAACTTGCAAATGGTTGCCTTTCCTTGGTAGCAGATTAACCCTGGTCTTGTTTCTTGCAAAAAGCACTGAAGTTGGATTGAAGACACTGAAATACTACCACAGAACTGCAGAGCAAGAAGCATGGAGACTTTGATCTCCACCCTGTGGAGCCCATTTCCAGTGTCCTAGCCTGTTGACCTACCTCTGCATGCATGTCTGCCCCGGGGATGGGGTGCCCACTCCTCTCCCTGGAAGGCCATTCTCTTGCTGCACACTGGCCACGGCAGAGAGGCTGTTGCTTGTTGCTTCTGCCCATTCCAACCCAGTTCTTCTCTCTGAAGGGCATGTCTGCTCCACACTCTTCAGGATGGCCCTTCCTCTGTGCATAGCAAGAGACCTGCCCACTCCCATTCCCCTCTCTGAGGAGCAACATAGCTCGTGACCTTAAGCAAGGCATTAAACCTCACTGAGCTTCAATTTCTCCATCAGGAAAATTGGGATGAGAATAATATCCATCTGTGCGGTTTTGTGATGATTTAATTAGGTGACACATGTACAGTAGAGTGTGTATAAGAGCTCCTGGCATATAATGACTTCTCTGTGAGTGTTAGCTTATGATGTCACCACCATCATCATCTTCTTCATCATCATCTTCACCATCATCGACATCAGCATCACCATCATCATCACCATTATCATTACCATCAACATCATCTTCACCATGATCACCATCATCACCATTGTCATCATCACCCTCACCACCATCACCATCATCATTATCACCGTCATCATCATCAC
>NW_023179058.1:0-1455 GCF_002007445.2 Ailuropoda melanoleuca
CGGTGAGGCAGGAGATGAGCAGGCAGGGGATGATGAGGTTGATGGTGTAGAAAAGGGGCAGGCGGCGGATGTAGAGCGAGTAGGTGATGTCAGGGTAGATCTCCTCACAGCAGTTGTACTTGATGTCGTGCTTGTAGCCGGGGGCTTTGATGATGGCCCACTCGCCGCTCTCCCAGTAGTCCTTGAGGTTCATGGAGGAGCCGATGAGGACCAGGTCAATTTTTGCCTTGTCGTAGGACCAGGACCCGAACTTCATGGTGCAGTTCTGGTAATCGAACGGAAAGTAGGTCACGTCGATTTTGCACGAGCTCTTGAAGATGGCCGGCGGGATCCAAGTCACTTCCCCCGTGTACTTGAGTAAAGCTTTGGTCTTGTCGTCCACCTGGAAGTCCCCGACAGCACTGCAAAGACAGGTGGGCGGCACACGGTCATGACCACGCACTCACCCAGGCCCGCTTCTCACACGGCAAGTAATTGCTTACCAGACCACACAGCAGGAGAGTGTGCCAGAGAGGGTCACCCAGGCCGCCACCCCACTGACCAAAGGGGACACCGTGGCCCAAGCCTGCGTTCCCCTGCCCTGGGGCATGTCCCTGGTTCACTCCACGACTGTGACTCTGCCTTGATATTTACTGAGACGCTTTCAAAGGCCAGAAAGGGATTGTTTCCCCTCTAAAGAAATGGGATGAATGCCGTCCTTGAGGCAGGAAACTGTGGGGATATTTGGCCCTCGTTCTGCTATGGTTTCGACCCGTCAGCACCTCACTCAGTCTCTGGTGTGCACCTACTGTGTGCACACAGGCGTGCGAAGCCAGGCTGTGGGGTGCCGTGGGGGGCACTCCCCCCGCCCGGAGGCCCACCAGTTGGGCTGGCACCAAACCCGGCCTGCGACCCTGCTCTCCCCACCCCCAGCCACGCTCTGCTTGAAAAATCACGTGTTCTAATTCCTTGTCTTTCGAACCCTGCACAACAGGTCCCTTTACCTTCTGGTTCCCCGTCTGCCCCCGTTTTCTCCCTTCCTTTCACCTCTGCGCGCCCGGACCGTCTACACAGAGCCCCGTGGACCCGAGTCCTGCATCTGAGAGTCACGACAGTGGCCTCGCCCAAGGGAGGCACTACTGGTCTCTGAGTTCTGCACTGGACGCATCCACACCCTGCAGAAGCAGCCACCACACCCGTCCGCCTCGAGCGGTGGAAAACAGGGCAAACCCGAACGTTTGGGGACAGCTGTGTGTTCCCTGTTATTTAGTGAGAACGTGTGGACACAGAAGGGATGTGCCTTCTGGTCTGTGGAGACCACTGCCTCCCTGTCCTCTAGTTGGCTGCTCTGCCCCACAGGTGCCCTGCTGGCTTTATTCACGCTCAGCGCCCTCGGTATCTGCTGCGCCCTCTGGTCACGCTCAGCGCCCTCGGTACCCGCTGCGCCCTCCGGTCACGCTCAGCGCCCTCGGTATC
>NW_023179059.1:0-1079 GCF_002007445.2 Ailuropoda melanoleuca
CCACGTTCCATAAGGCCGTCGTGACTTCAAGGGCTTTCCCCTCACACTTTGTTTCTTGGTTCTAAGTGCTGAATCCTGCCCAGGCTCCTACACGCAATGTGGAATCGGGGTCCCCCGTGAAAAGCTGCTGTTCGCTGGAGGTGTTTTCCTGGACGCTCTGCTTTATTACCAATGAGAAGGGCGCTGAGTCCTCGAAAATCCTGAACCTTTTCATTCATGCTCCCTTACTCACGAGAGATGATGATCGTTGATATTTCCCTGGACTGTGTGGGGTCTCAGAGACCACTATGGGGCACTCTCGTCAGGCTTCCGCGACCACTTTCCCTCATGTTTCCCTATTCACGAAGGGTGATGATAGTGCTAAGACGGTCCCTGTACGGTGTTGTTTCTGACGGACGTGTTTTGGGCCTTTTCGTTCCATTGCCGCCAGCTGTTTTGAAAAGATTTCCACAGGGAGCAAGCATTTCGTTGGTAACGGGTTTTGGCCGAATTGTCTTTCTCAGTGCTGTGTTCGTCGTGTTTCACTCACGGTACCAAAGCACCTTGATTCCTGTTCCACCTTCCATAAGGCCATCGTGACTTCAAGGGCTTTCCCGTCACACTTTGTTTCTTGGTTCTAAGGGCAGGATGATCCCCAGGTCCCTACACACAATGTGGAATCGGGGTCCCCAGTGAAGAGGCTGCTGTTCACTGGAGCTGATTTCTTGGACGCTCTGCCTTATTACCAATGAGAAGGGCCCAGAGTCCTCAAAAATCCTGAACCTTTTCATTCATGCTCCCTTACTCACGAGAGATGATGATCGTTGATATTTCCCTGGACTGTGTGTGGTCTCAGAGACCACTATGGGGCACACTCATCAGGCTTCCGTGACAACAATCCCTCATGATTCCCTATTCACAAACGGTGATGATAGTGCTAAGACGGTGCCTGTACGGTGTTGTTTCTGACGTAAGTCTTTTGGGACTTTTCGTTCTGTTGCCGCCAGCAGTTTTACAGGATTTCCCCACGGAGCAAGCATTTCGTTGGAAGCAGGTTTTGGCCGAATTGTCTTTCTCAGTGCTGTGTTCGTCGTGTTTCA
>NW_023179060.1:0-1149 GCF_002007445.2 Ailuropoda melanoleuca
GTGAAATAAGTCAAGCAGAGAAAGACGATTATCATATGATTTCTCTCATCTATGGAACATAAGAACTAGAAGATCAGTAGGGGAAGAAGGGGATAAAGAAAGGGGGGGTAATCAGAAGGGGGAATGAAGCATGAGAGACTATGGACTCTGAGAAACAAACTGAGGNTGAGGGCTTCGGCGCAGAGGGGGATGGGAGAATGGGATAGGCTGACGATGGGTAGTAAGGAGGGCACTTATAGCATGGTGCACTGGGTGTTATACGCAACTAATGGAGCATCGTACTTTACATCAGAAACCAGGGATGTACTGTATGGTGACTAACATAATACAATAAAAAAAAATTAAAAAAAAAAAAAGACCACCTAAGAACATCTGGGGAGGCTGAGGCGGGGGCAGAAGGATCACACTCATCTTGTGGGGCAGCCGGAGATCTGTGGTTTGGGGAAGCAGGAGAGACTCCTAATGTGGCCAAAAGGAGGGCCTCAACGTGGAAGCAGGGTTATACCGGGAATCCAGGAAGAGAAGACCTAATTACCCTCTGGGATCAGCTGGGGTCCAGACGAAGACAGCGGTGGCTCAGGGGAGAGGCCTGCCTTAAGAAGGTCTAAGTGGGGCTTATAACCAAGCGGCGTACCTGACTTCGCCCCCCCGCCTGGAATTCATAAAAATTCCACCTAACGTTTGGGTTGTGCTTTATAAAGATGGTGTTTTCGTGGGCGTTCCTACAATGCACCCCTTAAAAAGGCATTTTTTCCCTAAGATTTTATTTATTTATTTGAGAGAGAGAGCAGCAGAGGGACAGGGAGAAGCAGACTCCCCGCTGAACAGGGAGCCCAACGCAGGGCTCGATGGCATGACCCCGAGATCATGACCTGAGCCGAAGGCAGGCCCTTAACCGACTGAGCCGACCCAGGCGCCCCTAAGAAGGCATTTTTCTTTCTACTTTGTATTTATAGGAATTCAGTTAGGAAAGGTTAAATTGGCAGCCTTTAATCCAACCAGCTGTGTGACTTTAGGCAAACACTNATGGGACTTCAGGCAAACACTACAGCTCAAACTTTCCAGTCCAAGGCCTTGTGCCATTTATCCCCATTGCCCCTCCCCGCGACCAGCATCGACCAGGCCTCCCAGGAGTACGTATCTTTCCGG
>NW_023179061.1:0-1734 GCF_002007445.2 Ailuropoda melanoleuca
GCCTGACGTGGGGCTCGATCCCAGATCGCTGGGATCACGCCCTGAGCCAAAGGCAGACGCTTAACAACTGCACCACTCAGGTGCCCCCATACTTTGATTTTTAGAGATGTATGATAACCAATTAGATTATAGATTTGGGGTGCTAAGAAAATTGTGAACTTACACAGATGTGAGAGTTATAAATATAGAGATGATAGGTGAAACTGGAGTACAAAAAATTCCCCAGGAAAAGAGTAAAAATCCCCTTCCATAGAACCATTTCTAATACTAAGATTCTCTCTTTGTGAGATTTGTGCAATCACCTGTAGTCTATGTTTTAGATAGTTGCTATGGTGTCTGAACGGTCCCCCCAAATTTATATGTTGAAATCTTAATGACCAATGTATCAGCAGGTTGCTCCTCCTGGAGGTGATCAGGTCATAAATATGGAGCCCTCATGAATGGGATTAGTGCCCTTATAAAAAAGGCCCCGGTGAGCTCCTTTGTCCCTTTCACCATGTTGAGGCCACAACAAAAATTCTGCTCAAGGACGAGGGCTCTCACCAATCCCATGTTGGCACACTCATCTTGAATTCCGGCCTCTAGAACGGTGAGAAATAAATTTCTGTTGTTCATAAGCCACATAGTCTGTGGTATTTTGTTTCCATAGCCGAAATGGATTGACAGTGGTATATCAGCTATCTATTACTACAGTAATGCAATGTAATAAATCACATGAAAACCCAGCAGATCACTAAAATAAAAAATAGAGGTGTATGTAACAGNTGTGAAAAATAAATTTCTGTTGTTCATAAGCCACATAGTCTGTGGTATTTTGTTTCCATAGCCCAAATGGACTGACAGTGGTATATCAGCTATCTATTACTACAGTAATGCAATGTAATAAATCACATGAAAACCCAGCAGATCACTAAAATAAAAAATAGAGGTGTATGTAACAGGTTTCTGGAATGGTTATATACAATATTGAAACAGAAAGTTAGTTCAAAGGTAGTTTTAATTAGGAACAACAAAGACAATACCCNCAGACAATACCCCATCTCTGGTCTACAGGGATGATAAAATCGCCTTTCGGTGCTCCTAATCACAGTGGAGCAGCGCTCAGCCTGTCTCGACCAGACAAGCCTCTTTGCTGATACCTGCTGTAGTGTGGACCATGCAGTGTGACCTGAGTAGACAGAGTGAAACTGAGCGATCATTAGAGATCACCACTAGAAGGAGAAACTAAAGCTGGAATAAGAACGGACAACTAACTGGTCATGGTACCTGGAAAGGCAGGTGCAAATAGGTACGCTGAATGAAAACTAACTGGGGGCTCTGGAAATATCCTAAGTTAAACCACCAGCCAAGGTTAGCCAGAGATTACTATTATTAATTGCATTAGTATCATTATTATTACTATCATTAATCTAACGGCTAATTCTTTGAGGACACTCCTAAGCGTACCAAGGTGAGACTGGCAAAAGCAGCCTGGCATCACAGGCAAGCACCAGCGTGGAAGCAGCGCAGCGTTAAGGCGAACTCTCGCGACAGCGTCCTGAGGCTCTCGGAGGCGCAAAGAAGCGGGAGCGTGAACTCTCGCGAGAGCGGCCACAAGCTCGCGGAGGGGCGTTGCGGTAGAAGTTCCAGCAGTATGTCTCGGCCGGGTTTACGTTGGGGCCAACTGAACCCGCAGCAGGAGCGCGACGTTCGGGAGCTCGTTCGCCATGTGGCGGGCCTTCAGGACGAGGCGGA
>NW_023179062.1:0-1460 GCF_002007445.2 Ailuropoda melanoleuca
GCATGTACTGGGTAAAATAGGAATACTTGTCTTCTTGAAGCTTACATTGTAGTGGGGTGTGGTGGTGGTGGTGGTAAAAGTTGTCTGGGAGGATAGGCAGGCAAGAAAAAAATCATTGAAAATAAATTCTATGATATGGCTGAAGGGGAGGAGTATTATGGACAAAAGGTAAAGGAGGGTAGGGTATAGAAACCAGAAGTTGCAAAGCCAGCTATAGGATCTGTTTTTAGAGATGTCTGAAGAAGTGTCTTTCTGAATGGCTTGCCAAGCATCCCTGCTATGGAATAAGACACTGTCTCCAGAAAGCATCTATTAAAGTGTGGCTAGGTCAGCAGAGTGACCATGCCGAAAAGCAGGCTAGATTGTCTTGGGGCCTCAGCCTCCTCACTCCTCCCAATAGACTACTTCTTTCCCAGTTGGCACCCAGCATCCTTTTGTCCCTTCCATCCTCCTTCCTGAATTCTGCTCTGTGAGTGTTCTTTCAGGGTGGGGAAGGATTTATTCTTTAGTTGATGTGCACAACCATATCTGCAGAAGAAGGAGATGTCTTATATACATGGAGAAGTCTTGATGAGATATCAAGGAGGGAAACATGATGGTGGAGTTCCAGGTATTGACAGGTAGTGGGACACAGAAGGGGCTTGAGGTGTCAGAAAGTCGTGAGAAACCACATCCAGTAGAGAGTTCCCTACACCTCATGGCTTACCTCATTGTACATGGTGGGTTTCATCACCCTCCCACCAAAGTCATTTTGTAACATACACCATAACACTGAAGCAGATTGGTCTGATTTTAGACCAGTTGACCTTGAAGGATGCCCTCAGTTCCTCTTCCAATAGGGGGTATGTTTTGGCTTAGAGATTGAGTTAGGTTTTTTTGTGACTGTTTGAACAAAAACTCATTCTCTGAAAGAGTAGAGTCACAACTATGGGGATTTTTTTTGTTGGTGGTGGTACGATTGTTTGTTTGCTTGCTTGTTTGAAATGAGCCTTGTTCATTGCAACATCTGAATTTTCCATGAGAAGGCTCAGAAAGTTAAAGACTAAAGAAAGGATTTCTATTCCAACTGACTCTAAATCACAGCTTTCTTACTTGTGAGCGATCTACAACAATACTCCCTAAAGAACACCCTTTCACATATAGTTGCTTGTAATTATTGCTGAACATATAAAATCATATGTGAAATTTAACAGAATTATAATAACCTATCACATAATAAAAAAAAGAATCCATGACTTTGATACTCAAAGTTAAGCAAACAAGGGGACCTGGGTGGCTCAGTCTGTCAAGGGTCTGACTCTTGATTTTGGGCTCAGGTCATGATCTCAGGGTCATGAGATGGAGCCCTGCATCAGGCTCCACACTCAGCAAGGAGTCTACTTCTCTCCTTTCCCCCCTGCCACTCCCCCTACTCGCTCTGTCTCTCTCTCTTCCTCTCTCTCAAATAAGTCTTTAAAAAA
>NW_023179063.1:0-1462 GCF_002007445.2 Ailuropoda melanoleuca
GTGCTGGCAGGCAGAGGCCAGGGAGGCTGCTGAACACCCACATGAACAAGGTACCCCCAACACAGAGAATTACCCTCAAAATGTCCGTGGTGCTGACGCTGAGAAACCCTTGTGGAGGAAGTCAGCAAAGAGCTCCAAAGGGGCAGCTTGTTCTAGAAACTCCTCTGGGCGGAGGTCTCCAGCAGTTCACGCCCAGGACACACGTTTCCCATGCTTTCTGGCCAAGACCTCATTTTTCATCACTAACTCGTAGCGGTGGAAAGGTTTAGAATCCCCTAAAATTTGCTGGTGAGAATGCACAGGGCTGAGATTCGGGGGCAGGAACTGGGGGGTTCAGGGGTGTGGTGCCTGCAAACATTCTAGATCAGGGAAACCCCAACCCCTCCCCCACTGTGCCTGCCCTGCTCTGCCCCTAATTTTTCATCCCCCTTCTCACTGCAGAAATCCTCAGACTCTTGTGGAATGACCCGTTCTTTCAAGCTTCGTCTCCGAAGTTAAGTGTGCAGACGGACGAGGCTCCTCCCAGGAAGGCCAACAACGTGACCGATGCATTCCGTGGCCTTCATGACAGCTGCTCGGGCTCCGCATCGTCTGTGTTACTGGCTGTGATCTGACAGGATCCGCACTGACTCACGCCAGGCATGAATGGGACATGTTAGCCGCCCACCCTAAACCGGGAAGCAGGGAGGCCGGGAAGCAATGCACTTGCCCGTGCGGCCCAGTCCCTGCCTCTGGAAGCATGTGGGTAAGACAGTGGACGTCATTCAGACCCAGGGCGAGTCCAGGGAGGAACGCCTGGTCTGCCACGGCCCCACTGGGCCACTTGCACTGAGCACCCTGCGTGCTTGGCTCCT
This sequence comes from Ailuropoda melanoleuca, assembly GCF_002007445.2. Classification (NCBI taxonomy): domain Eukaryota; kingdom Metazoa; phylum Chordata; class Mammalia; order Carnivora; family Ursidae; genus Ailuropoda; species Ailuropoda melanoleuca. Next base: position 855 of record NW_023179063.1, read on the forward strand.
GCATTTCCCTAAGACACATGGACGCATCAGGGAGCAGATGCCCGGTGGTGGAGGAGACGCAGACCCAGCCGTTCGGGGACCCGGGTCTCAGGACTCCCCGCGCGCTATCGGCTTACGGCCTCTTGGCGCCACATCCACGCGTCTTCGCCCTGCCTGTGGGGTAGGAGCTAGATGCTGTGAACGTGCCTCCTTTGCCCGCTGGGGCAAGGTTAGGCTTTGTCCATAGAAGGTACCGGAGAGACAAGCAGGTGCAGCCGAGGAAGGGGCTTCTCTTCTGGTTCGGGTGTTTTACTGTCTGCAGCGTGGCGACCGGCAGTGTGCAGGAGGCCCCGTGCAGTCACTCTTCAGGGAGCTTCTCCATCACCCTGAGACTGCAAACCAGCCCCAGCGGCTGGTGTTCTCCACCCGGCGGCGGCTCCTGTGGACTCTGGTCCCGGTGCAGCCTCTGGGGAGCGACCAGCCGCAGCCCCCACCCCCGGCCAGTCTGCTCAGTGCCCGGCAAACACACCCTCAGGGACCAGCTTTGTGGGGTGGGGTCCCCCCTTGGCCTTGGAGCTGGAAGCTGCCAGGCATGCTCGCTCTGCGGTCTCCTCGGGGCGCTCCTTCAA
>NW_023179064.1:0-1537 GCF_002007445.2 Ailuropoda melanoleuca
CACTAAATGGTGCGACTCTGGATTCCACGAGGAGGGATATGGTTAATACTAGTGGGTCCTGAGCGCACCGTTACAATACAGGTTTTCAGCAGGCAAAACCTTGCCAGTGTATAATGTCAATCTTAGAGAATTGGAAAATTACAAAAAAAATTCACTAACACATTGAATGGAGGATAGCTGAAGAACATGAAAAGAATGCTGGATGGAAAAAGCAGATTTTTCAAGCAAAACACGTATGGAAGAAATAGTCCAGAATTCAGTGTTTTTGCAAAAGTATTCCAGCATCATCCAAATGGGCATTAGCCATAAAAGAGCTACATGATCTGGGAAAAGACTTAGTATTCTTTTTTTTTTTCAAACATACCGGAAAACACGCTGAAAGAGTTGAGATGAAAACAATATCATGTCATGGACTTNGTCATGGACTTCAGCAGCCTTCATCAAAATGATGGCAAGCTCTCAGAGGTGGAAAAAGTGCAAATAGGCATGCACACAGATTGTAGGCATGCACTCTATTGACAGGCTGATGTCTCAAAATTCTCGAGACTACGATAGCGCCGTGATCTTACCGCGTTTAGAATCTGCTTTGCTCCTGGGGCGCCTGGGAGGCTCAGTCAGTTAANGATTGTAGGCATGCACTCTATTGACAGGCTGATGTCTCAAAATTCTCGAGACTACGATAGCGCCATGATCTTACCGCGTGTAGAATCTGCTTTGCTCCTGGGGCACCTGGGAGGCTCAGTCAGTTAAGCAACCCCTCTGGATTCTGGCTCAGGTCATGATCTTGGGGTCCTGGGATTGAGACCCACATTGGGCTCTGGGCTCAGCAGGGAGTCTGCTTGAGATTCTCTCTCTCCCTCTTCCTGTGCCCCTCTCCCCACTCATGCATGCTCGCTAAGATAATTTAAAAAAAAATTTTTGCTTTGCTCCTGGATAGTGTCTCTGCAGAAAAATTCTTCCCTTTGAAATACCGACATGTTTTTCTAGTCATGTTTCTTGAAACAAAGAATGGACAAAGGTTTCAGTAATTTGATTTTATTAAAAATGCTTTTTATCTGGAGTGCTTGGAAGGCTCGGCTGGTTGAGCATCACTCTTGGTTTTGGCTCAGCTCCTGATCTCGGGGTTGTGGGATGGAGCCCTGCACTGAGCCCTGCACTGGGCTCTGAGCTCAGTGGGGACCCTCCTACTTATTTTGAAAATGCGATCCATGAGGAGGTTTCAAGAGATCTGTGAACTGAANCTCTTGATTGTGGCTCGGGTCATGATCTTGGGGTCCTGGGATTGAGACCCAAATCGGGCTCCGGGCTCAGCAGGGAGTCTGCTTGAGATTCTCTCTCTCCCTCTTCCTGTGCCCCTTTCCCCACTCATGCACGCTCGCTAAGATAATTTAAAAAAAAATTTTTGCTTTGCTCCTGGATAGTGTCTCTGCAGAAAAATTCTTCCCTTTGAAATACCGACATGTTTTTCTAGTCATGTTTCTTGAAACAAAGAATGGACAAAGGTTTCAGTAATTTGATTTTATTAAAAATGCTTTTT
>NW_023179065.1:0-1477 GCF_002007445.2 Ailuropoda melanoleuca
CAAGGATTCCTGCAACAGCACATTCCTCATCAGCCCGGAGTGCCGAGCTCGGGCCACTACGTCCCACCCTCGGTCTTCCACACGCAGCGGAGACTCAATGTGCCTCCCACCCCAGGAGATCCTGGACAGAGGAGGACAGACTGGCTGCACACAGTGGAACATCAGCTGCCCATGGTCACAGAGCGAGGACAGAGGGATGAATGCATGTCTTCTGCTTTCCACACGCACATTTGTCAACACGACTGCACTGCCTGTCCCGACACCACTGCCCTTTGCTGTTCCCCGCACAACCGGAGACCGTACAGTGTATGGAGCGTGTATGTCACCTAAGGTATTTTACACTCCACAAAGAAACAGAGAAGGTGGTAAAGATATCTTCCTCTGGAAACGCAATCCTTCAGCTCACTGACGGAACGCACACCGAGCTGGGAAGTCCAGCGGATATGAAGAACGATAAAAACATACTTTCTGAACTGAAGGCGCTGCCGTCTAGTAGAGGGAGAGACACTGACAAACACAGGAAAGGGAGGGCAGGAGGGCGGGCTGCCTGTGCTCCCAGGGCAATGGGAGAGGCAATAGAGGAACAGCGCCTAGAAAGAAGTCTGTTCCGCTCAGGGCGGCAGAGAAGCCTTCGCAGAGGACACAGAGCTATGACAACAGTCCTGAACACAGCTCTTCGGTCAGGACTGGAAAGTAACAGAACATACACACTGGTCGTGGCTCTAGGTCCCTGTGGCACAGCTAAAACCCTTACAAATCCCCACGAGAGAAGAACAAGGAACATCTCACGTTCTAATGAGGTGACTGGAGGTGAGCAGATGGGGCTGCAGACCACACAGGCCAAGCTGTGACTGGAAGTTCTGGGTTGCTCAGCCCCACCCACCCTTCTCTGGAGATGGAAGAGGGGCTGGAAATGGAGTTAACAGCTGAGCGTCACTGCGTTAGGAAGCCGCCATACCATCCGCCCCTGCATGGGTCTCGGGGAGCTTCCAGGTGTGTGAACACATCCATATTCCGGGAGGATGACACTTCCCAAGTCCACACGGACAGCAGCTCTTCTGCTCAGGGCCTTACAGGCCTTGCCCGGTGTTCATCTGGCTGTTCACGTGTGCCCTTCATCACAGCCTTTAATAAACTGGGAAATGTAAGTAAGGGGGTCCCGGGGTCCTATGAGCCACTCTAGCAAACAATCGAATCCAAGGAGGGCGTCACTGGTCCCTCTGATCCACAGCCAGCTGGTCAAAAGCCCGCAACTCAGGGCTGGCGTCCGAGGGGGATGTGTGGGGGCAGTCTGGTGGGACTGACCCCTCAAACCGTGGGACCCGATGCTATCTCCAGGGCGACGGCGTCAAAACTGAGCTCCGGGTTGGACACCCAGCTGGTGCGGCAGAGAGCCGTTTGGGTGGGGAAGGTTCTACACACGAGCTGACCAGAAGTGTCAGAGATACAGAGCTCTGTGTGAGGGCAGAGGAGCCAC
>NW_023179066.1:0-1478 GCF_002007445.2 Ailuropoda melanoleuca
CCCATCGGGCTCCCTGGGGGGGGGTATCTGTTTCTCCCTCTCCCCTTGCCCCACCCCCCTGCTCATGCACACATGAACTTTCTCTCTCAAATAAATAAATAAAATCTTTAAAAAAAAAAAAAGAAAGAGAAAGACAATGTGTGCTTCCTTTATAGAATAAAATAATTGCCTTCTTTTTCTATCGTCTAATTCTAATTCATACTGCAGGAATTTTAAATTTGTGAAATTAATCATAAATGCTCTCTAACAACCTCTTTTCTTCCTACTTAGCCTTAGGATTCAAGAACTAGGGGGTATTAGTCCCCCAGCAAGTGGTCCTTACTGTGTTCTTCCACTGCTCCATCCTCATGTGTGAGTGCTGCCTGGGCACAAGGAAGGACCCTGTCCAGATGAGGTTCGCATGCTACGCAGTGTGTATTAGATCTGAAACTGAATATCCATAGCAATTCGGAATAAGATAAGTGCTCTGAGAAGGACCCCCTTGTGCAGACCATCCCCATAATAGCTAGAAGTTATTGAGGGCTCACTGATGACTCAGAGATGTCTTGAGCACTTTACATCTATTAATTCTTTACTCCTCATTCCCTTAGGGGAAGGTTTCTCAGTTCCAACAGAATCAACACTTTAGTCTGGATAATCTGGTTGTTTGTTTGTTTGTTTGTTTGGGGCGTGAGGAGGAGCAGAGGGAGAGGGAAAGAAAGAATCTAAGCTGGCTTAAGTTGCAGGGCTTGATCTCATGACTCTAAGATCATGACCTGAGCTGAAATCAAGAGTCAGATGCTTCACCAACTGAGCCACCCAGGCACCCCTAGGCTGGATAATTCTTTGTTGTAGGATTTTTACCTGCCTCCCTGGCCCTACTCACTAGTTGCCAAAAGAGTCTCTTCTCCAAGTCATGACACCTAGGGCTTCCTCCATACATCACTAAATGTCTTCTGGGGGTAAAACTACCACCCGCCCACTTGCGCTGAGAACTGCTGCCCTATGACTATGCCATGAAGCAGGAAATGGTGGGCAGGAAAGTGAGGTGGGGAGGTCTGTTGGGACTACGCCATGAACTAGGAAGAATGCCCCCAGTGGCAAAGTCTCCAAAGAACAAAACAGTCAAACCTGGATGACCGTTGGGGAACACAGGGGGAATACTTCGGAGGTGTTTAAGAAAGAGAATTCTGACAGCCACCCCTGGATGGGAAGGAAGGAGAAAACTTGAGGTAGAGGGAAAGACTGGGGTGTTTATCTGTTTGCAGATGACTGGCTCTGAGCACATCTGTGCGCTGAGCACAGCGCTCAGCAAACCCACTCCATGTAGCAGTCTACATAGATATAGCCTCACAACAAAGTCATAGCAGCTGTGTCAGCTGCAGGTATGAAACAGAGGCCCCTCTCCTTTTGTACTCGCATGGTAAGGCTACTTCTGTGTTCATTTTGGTCATCACGTGTCTAAGGACATCAACAAATCACAACGTAGAGATGAAAGA
>NW_023179067.1:0-1478 GCF_002007445.2 Ailuropoda melanoleuca
CGAATCATGCCAATAGTAGCACCGGCAGCTAGACAAACTGACCTTAGGAACCTCCAGATGTGATGTCATGTGAACTACGCATCACCTACTTAATATCCTTGCCAAAAATGTTAAACAGAAATCATCTAAACGAGAGGAAAATATCAGGCAAAGCCATACGGTGGACACGTTGGAAGCAAACAGGCCTAGGCTCTTGGAAAATGTCGCTGTCACGGAAGATTTAAGTTGAGGGACTGTTTGGGACTAGAAGATACTAAAGAGACACGACGACTGAATGCAATGTATGATACCTGATTGAACGGTTGACCCCCAAAAGGATATCATTGGGGCAGTTGGGGGAAGTTTGAATATGGACCTAGATAATGGGTTATCATGCCACTGTTAAATTTCTTCAATGTGACAATAGTAATGCGGTTAGACAGGAGACTATCCTAGTTCTTAGGAGATAGATTCAGAAGTAAATTGATGAAGTGTTTGGAACTTGAGTGATTAGGTAAAAAGAAGAAAAAGGAGAGATAAAGCAATGGGACAACATGAAATCTAGGTGAAAGAATTTTCTCTCTTCAACTTTGTGCATTTTGAATCTATTTTCAAATAGACAGTTAAGGAAAATGGATCGCTCACATTTGGAGTTATGTGATGAAGTGCTCCACAACGAAGTAAGGTGATTTCTGGTATCTTCTTGAAAATAATCTGGCGAGACAGAGGGAAGAAGATATATACAAAATGAAACCGGCATGTGAGTTGTTAGCCCTTGCAGCCCAGTGATGGGTACTTGGAGGTTCCCTCACTATTCTCTCCCGTACAGTGTTCTCTAAGTGTGGTTCCCCGACCAGCAGCATCTGAATCACCAGGGAACTTGTCAGAAAAGCAAACCCTGGGTCCCACCCCAGATTTTTAAATCGGAGACTGTAGATGTGGAGCTCAGCAATCTGTTTGCATAAGCTCTTTGGCTTATTTGGATTCTGATGCAAGCGATGTTCCAGGAGCACAGCTCTACTGTAATGAACCTGGAGATTGTAAGTTTCTATGCAAACCCTCTTTGCATATGTTTGAAATTACCCACAGTACAATTTAAGGAAAAAAATGAAGGAAACAGGTACGTCAGCTGTTTAGTGGTCAAGTTTTAATAAAGTCTCAAGACAGACAATCCCAATGTTATACAAAAACTTCCAGCGGATAGAAAAGAGAAACTATTCCCCAACTCAGGCTATGAGACTAGAAAACCTTGACGCTGGAACCAGCAAGGATAGTGTGAGAAAGAGGAACTTCGAGTCAATCTTGCTCATGAGCAGAAGATGTAAAAATCTGAAGCAAAATTTTAGCAGACTGAACCCACCAGCATCTACAAAAGATGATCCTCCATAACGAAGTTACATTTATTCTAGGAGAGCAAAGCTGGCTTCGCATTAAGATAGATGGATAGATAGATAGATAGATGATAGATAGATAGATAGATAGATAGATAGATAGATAGA
>NW_023179068.1:0-1484 GCF_002007445.2 Ailuropoda melanoleuca
AGGGTAAGATGATGGAAACTCCACTAATTGTGTAAAAATGCTCCAAATGGACTAAAATGTTTGCATACTATGGGAAGTATTCTTAATTTGCTGGATACGAATGTGGGGGAAATTTGGGGGGAATCTGGCACCTGACTGGATCCCCAGACAAGTGAATGCTAGAAATAGGTACTGAGCCCCCCAACTGCAGCCTTGCCTTCTGGCTGGGTCACCACAGGAAGCTGAGGCCCCAGGACCACACCCTCGGCCTGTCAGGATTTCAGCAGCTTACAGCTGTGGCTGGGTGGGCTGTCCTTTGATGTGCCAGGTACCTAGTACAGGACCAGGGACTGGGACCCATCTAAGCGGACCGCTCCTCAGCGTGTAACTCCATCTGAGCTCTCTGGAAGTCCACACTCACTGCCCACCTCTCAGCACCTCCAATGCATGTCTAACAGGCACCTCGAGCTCAGCGTGTCCAAGCGCGCCCAAGTCTTCCCTGCAAAAGATCCAGCACCCCCACAGCCTCCCCGACTCCCAGCTGATTACGACTCACTGCCCAGCTGGGGTCACCCTTGACTCCTCTCTCTCTGACCCCACCTCTGAGCCACCAGGACACAGTATCGGCTTGAGCTTCAGATGCTTCCAGAACTCCACCTGCTCTGGTCCTCCCCACCATCCCACCCAGCCGCGGCCTCCATGACCTTGTGCGTCCTCATGGGGCTTCCTGCTGCAACCCTCACCCTGTACAGCACCCTACCTTGGTGGCAAGCATGGTCCTGCCACACAATGCGGGAGGAGCTACGTACTCCGGGTCTCTGTTAGCTTGGACTACGAAAACAGACTGCCACGGACTGCGTGGTGCATCCACAGAAATCTACTTCTCACAGTTTTGGAGGCTAGAAGTCCGAGATCATAGCACCAGTGCAGTCGGCTTCTAGTGAAAGCCCCCTCTGGGTTACAGACTGCCAACTTTTTGCTGTGTCCTCATGTAGTGGATATCCTCACAGAGCTGTCTGGCCTCTTCTTATGAAGGCATTAATCCCATCATGAGGACCCCACCCTCATGACCTAATTACCCCCAAAAGTCCCACTCCTAACACCGGGATTGGGCCTTAAGTTCAAGAACACATTTGGGGGGACACAAACATTCAATCCAAGATGTGTGCACACGCCTGTACAATGGTTATACTTCAACAAAATGTTCGCTTAAAGAAATTGAAGTGGTTGGGGTAGGGAGGGGACATGGGAGATGCCCGCTAAGGGGTCTGGGTGATGGAACTGTTCTGGGATTACGTGGTGGTGATAATTGCATAACACAGTGAGCACATTAAAAACCTCTGTACTGTGTACTTTAAAGGGGTGAATGGCATGGGAATATCTCAATAAAGCTGTTAAATACTTTTTTACATCATAAGTCAGATCATGTCCTCCGCTCCTCAACCTCCCCCTCCAATAGCCCACTGCCATTCAGAGTAAAATTTCTCAGGATGGCAGGAAAATCC
>NW_023179069.1:0-6661 GCF_002007445.2 Ailuropoda melanoleuca
TCTGGCCACTTTAACTCTGTTTCTGTTGGTGCTGCTCAACCCTGCAGCATCCTGGGGCTGTGCGCCCCACATCCCGGCGTCCCAGCCCTCACTTCCAGGGCCGGCACGTCTCTGTCCTTTGTGTTCCAACCCCGCCAGCTGCCAGCCGCCAGCCGCCCCGCGCGGGCTCCCGGAGCTCCCCGTCTCAGTCTGGTGTCTCATGGGTGCTGACTGCGAGTCCGCNGAGTCCGCCTGCTCCCCCGTGCAGGTGGCCCTCCAGCCGCCAGCCGCCCCGCGGACGCTCCCGGAGCTCCCGGTCTCAGCCTCGATCCAGTGAGCACACCGGAGCTCCGGAGCTCCGTGAGATGCTTGGTGGTGCACGCTCCCGGCTCACGGACTCAGTCTGCCGTTTCCAGAGTGCAGGTCCGCGGTCCGCCCACTCCCCGGTGCAGGTGGCCCGCCAGCCGCCCTGCGCGCGCGCTCCTGGAGCTCGCGTTCTAAGTCTGCTGTCTCGCGGGTGCCGTCCGCGAGTCCGCCTGTTCCCCCGTGCAGGTGGCCCGCCAACCGCCAGCCGTCCCGCGTGCACTCCCGGAGCTCCCTTCTCAGCCTGCTGTCTCAAGCGTGCGGGTCCGAGGTCTGTCCACTCCCCCTTGTAGGTGGCTACCGCTTCCCGGAGCCCTGACACGGCGGCTCCCTCCCTCTTCTGTTTAGCTTCCGATATCTGTGCGCGGTTTCACGGCTCCCCGCTTCGTACCTCGATACTCAGCGCTGGAGATGTTCATTTGTAGAGATCCAGATGTATCTTCCTGCGTCTCAGGCTGATTCCGTGGATATTCCTGCTGGTCTGGTACCTATCCAGCTCAACTCAGGGGACCGGCTGAAAAAGGGGTCCCCCTACTCCTCCGCCATCTTAACCACCCTATCCACTGATAAATTTTTGAGTGATGCAAAATGCCATTGCACATTCACCTAAAATAAATACTTTAATAGAAAAAAAATGGTAATGGTGAGAATGGACTTCCTTGTCTTGTTTCTGACCATAGGATTAAGGCTCTCAGTTGTTCCACATTGAGGATGATATTACCTGTGGGTCTATCTTCTATGGCCTTAATGATGACAGGGTGTGTTCCACCTGTCCCTACATTATTGAATGTTTTTATCAGGAATTGGATGCTGTATTTTATCAAGTACTTTTTATGCTTCTATTGAGAGGATCATGTGGTTCATATCTTTCTTCTATTAATATGCTGTATCACATTGATTGATTTGTGAATATTGAACCAACCCCACATTCCAGGAACAAATCACACTCGATCTAAGTGAACAATTCTTTTTATGTATTGTTAGATTCAATTTGCTACTATCTTGTTGAAAATTTTTGCCTCCATGGTCATCAGGGATATTGGCCTGTAATCCTCCTTTTTAGTGGGGTTTTTGTCTGGTTTTGGAATCAAGGTAATGCTGGCCTCATAGAAGAAGTTTAGAAGTTTTTCTTCCATTTCTATATTTTGGAATAATTTAAGAAGATTAAGTATTAAGTCTTTTCTAAATGTCCAGTTGAATTCTCCTGTTAAGCCATCTGGCCCTTGACTTTTGCTCATTGGGAATTTTTTGGTTATTGATTCAATTTCTTTGCTGGTCATGGGTCTGTTTAAATTTTCTATTTCTTCCTGTTTCACTTTTGTAGTTTGTATATTTCCAAGAATCTGTGCATTTCTTCCAGATTTCCATGTATCTTGGCATATAATTTTTTATAATATTCTCTTAAATTTGTTTGTATTCCTTCTTTCTGACCGTAGGGTAAAGGCTTTCTTCTCATTTGTGGTTATATTTATTTGGACCCTTTCTTTTTTTCTTTTTGACTATTCTATCTAGGGGTTTATTAATTTTATTAATTCTTTCAAAGAACCACCTTTTAGTTATGTTGATCTGTTCTACCATGTTTTTTTTTGTTTGTTTATACATCATTCATTTGTGGTCTAATTTTTATGATTTCCCTTCTGCTGCCTTAAGGCTTTATTTATTGCTCTTTTTCTAGCTCCTTGAAATGTAAGGTTAGGTTGTGTATTTGAGACTTCTTGCTTCCTGACATAAGCCTGTATTGCTTTATTCTTCCCTCTTAGGATCACCTTTGCTGCCTCCCAAAGGTTTTGGACCTTTGTGTTTTCAATTTCACTTGATTCGATGAATTTGTTAATTTGTTCTATTATTTCTTGGTTAACCCATGCATTCCTTAGTAGGATGTTTTCCAACTCCCTTGGATTTGAGGTCTTTCTAAATTTTTTCTTGTTTTTGACTTCAATTTTCATAACAATGTGTTCTGAAAATATGCATGGTATGATCTCAATCTTTTTGTAGCTGTTGAGACATGATTTGTGACCCAGTTTGTGATCTATTCTGGAGATTATTCCATGTGCAGTCAAAAAAAAAGTGTATCCTGCTGCTTTAGGATGAATTACTCTGAATGTATCTGTTAAGTCCATCTGGTCCAATGTATCATTCATAACAATTATTTCCTGTTGATTTTTTGCTTATATGATATGTCCATTGATGTAAGTGGGGTGTTAAATTCCCCTACTATTATTGTATTATTATCAATGAGTTTCATTATATTTGTTATTAATAGATTTATATATTTGGGTGCTCTCCAGTTGGGAGCATAAATCTTTACAATGGTTATATCTTCCTGATGGATAGACAACTTAATTATAATGTAATGCCCTTCTTCATCTCTTGTTACAGTCTTTGGTTTAAAATCTAGTTTGTCTGATATAAGTATGGCTACTCTGGCTTTCTTATGGCATCCATTAGCATGACAGGTGGTTCTCTATCTCTCCTTTTCAATCTGTAGATGTCTTCAGGTGAAAAGTGGGTCTCTTATAGATAGTATATTAATGGATCTTTTTAAAAAATCCATTCCGAAACCCCACGTCTTTTGATTGGAGCATTTAGTCCATTTATGTTCAGAGTGATTATTGAAAGATATGAATTTCTTGCCCTTGCGTTACCTGTAGAGTATGTTTTTCTGATGATGTTCTCTGGTCCTTATTAGTCTTTTTTGCTTTCGGTCTTTTTTTTCTCCAGTCAAAGAGTCCTGAAGTTTTCTTGCAGGTCTAGTTTAGGGCTGGTTTAGTGTTCATGAATTCCTTTAGTTTTTTGTCTGGGAAACTCTTTATCTCTCCTTACATTCTGAATGACAGCCTTGCTGGGTAAAGAATTCTTGGGTGCATATTTTCCCCCATTCTGCATGTTGAATATATCCTGCTACTATCTTCTGACCTGCAGAGTTTCTGTGCACAGATCTGTGGTGAACCCGATCTGTCTTCCCTTTTAGGTTAAGGAATTTTTTCCCTTGCTGCTTTCTTTACTCTTTCCTTCTCTGTGTATTTTTTGAATTTGTCTATGCCTTGGCAATGGTCAGTTTTCATTGAATTTATTGGGAGTTCTCTGTGATTCTCGGATTTTGATGTCTGTGTCCTTCTGTAGACTAGGGGAGTTTTCAGCTATAATTTGCTTAAAAAATCTGCCACTTTTTCTCTCTTCACCTTCTTGGACTCCCATTGTATGAATGTTATTATGTTTTAATAACTCTCTGAGTCCTCTATGTCTACCTTCCTTGTCCATTACCTTTCCTTTCCTCTTCTTTTCAGTTTCATTATTTTCCATCATTTTATCTTCCATATCACTGATTCACTCCTCTTCCTCATTTTCATTTTTATGGCATCCATTTTGGTTTGCACCTTGATTATGGAATTTTAAATTTTGACTTGATAAGATTTTAGCACTTTTATCTCTGCAGTAAGGGTTTCTATGGTGTCTTGTATGCTTTTCTCAAGTCCAGCTAGTATCCTTATAATTGTTTTAAATTCTAGTTGAGATATCTTATATCTGTATTTATTAAATCTCTGGCCATGAGTTCTACCTCCTATTATTTCTTTTGGTTTGTATTACTCCATCATTTCATATAGTCCAAAAAAGAAAAAGGAAAACAAAAAACAAAGAAAAAAATCCCATGGAAATTTACACTTTCAATGCCATCCATATTAAAATACGATTGGCATTTTTCAAAGAATTAGAACAAAAAATCCTAAAATTTGTATTGAACCAGAAAAGACCCTGACATGTCAAGGGAATGTAAAAAAAGAAAAACAAACCTGGGGGCATCACATTATCTGACTTCAAACTATATTACAAAGCGGCGATCACCAAAACAGTATGGTACTGGCACAAAAACAGGAACATGGACCAATGGAACATAATAGAGTCTCCAGAAGTGGACCCTCAACTCTCTGGTCAACTAGTCTTCCACAAAGAAGAAAAAAAATATCCAGTGGGAAAAAAGACAGTTTCTTCAATAAGTGGTGCTGGGAAAATTGGACAGCTACATATAGAAGAATGAAACTGGACCATTCCCTTACATCATACACAAAAATAAACATAAAATGGATGAAAGGCCTCAATGTGACAAAGGAATCTATCAAAATCCTAGAGGAGAACATAGGCAATAACCACTTCGACATCAGCCACAGTAACTTCTTTTAAGACACTTCCCAAAAGCAAGTGAAACAAAAGCAAAAATGAACTTTTGGGACTTCATCAGGATAAAAAGCTTTTACACAGCAAAGGAAACAGTCAACAAAAGTAAGAGGCAACACACGGAATGGGAGAAGAAATTTGCAAATGACATATCAGATAAAGGGTAGGTATCCAAGATCTATAAAGAACTTCTCAAACTCAACACCCTAAAACCAAATAATCAAGTCAAAAAATGGTCAGAAGACACCAACAGACACTTCTCCAAAAAGATATACAAATGGCTGACAGATACATGTAAAAATGCTCAACTCACTAGCCATCAGGGAAATTCAAATCAAAACCACACTGAGATACCACCTTACACCAGTTAGAAAGGCAATAATTAACAAGGCAGGAAACAACTAATATTGGCAAGGATGTGGAGAAAGGGGAGCCCTCTTACAGTGTTGGTGGGAATGCAAGTTGGTACAGCCACTCTGGATACAGTTTGGAGGTTCCTCAAGATGTTAAGAATAGAGCTAATCTATGATCCAGCAATTGCATTAGTATTTACCCAAAGATACAGATGTAGTGAAAAGAAGGGGCACATAAACCCCAATGTTCATAACAGCAATATCCACAATAGCCAAATTGTGGAAGGAGCCAAGATGCCCTTCAACTGATGAATGAATAAAGAAGATGTAGTCCATATACACAATGGAATATTACTCAGTCATCATAAAGGATGAATACCCACCATTTGCATAGACATGGATGGAACTGGAGGAGATTATGCTAAGTGAAACAAGCCAAGCAATGAAAGACAATGATCATATGGTTTCACTTATATGTGGAACATAAGGAATAGCATGGAGGACATTAGGAGAAGGAAGAGAATAATGAAGGGGGAGAAATGATAGGGGGAGGTGAACCATCAGAGACTATGGACTCCAGGAAACAAACTGAGGGTTTCAGAGGGGAGGGGGTGGAAGGATGGTTCAGCCCAGTGATGGGTATTAAGGAGGGCACGAATTGCATGGAGCACTGGGTGTTATATGCAAACAATGAGTCATGGAATACTACATCAAAAACTAATGATGCACTGTATGGTGACTGACATAATAACATAAAATATAACATAACATAAAATATAAAATAAAATCTAAAAGCAAAAAAAGACAGAGAAAAGAAAACTTGCCGAGAATTAGAGACCGATTTCTCTAATGAATATGGATGCCAAAATCCTCAACAAGATCCTTGCTAATAGAATCCAACAGTACATTAAAAGGATTATCCATCATGACCAAGTGGGATTCATACCTGGGATGCAAGCATGGTTCAACACTCGCAAATCAATCAATGTGATACATCATATCAACAAGAAAAGACTCAAGAACCATATGATCCTCTCAATTGATGCAGAAAAAGCATTTGACAAAATACAGCATCCTTTCCTGATTAAAACCCTTCAGAGTGTAGGAATAGAGGGTACATTTCTCAATCTCATAAAAGCCATCTATGAAAAGCCTACTGCAAGCATTATTCTCAATGGGGAAAAGCTGGAAGCCTTTCCCTTAAGATCAGGAACACGACAAGGATGCCCACTCTCGCCACTATTATTCAACATAGTACTAGAAGTCCTTGCAACAGCAATCAGAAGACAAAAAGGGATCAAAGGTATCCAAATCGGCAAAGAAGAAGTCAAACTGTCTCTCTTTGCAGATGACATGATACTCTATATGGAAAACCCAAAGGAATCCACTCCCAAACTATTAGAAGTTATAGAACAATTCAGTAAGGTGGCAGGATACAAAATCAATGCCCAGAAATCAGTTGCATTTCTATACACGAATAACGAGACTGAAGAAAGAGAAATTAGGGAATCCATCCCATTTACAATAACACCAAAAACCATACGTTACCTTGGAATTAACTTAACCAGAGACGTAAAGGACCTATATCCTAGAAACTATAGATCACTTTTGAAAGATATTGAGGAAGACATAAAAAGATGGAAAAATATTCCATGCTCATGGATTGGAAGAATTAACATAGTTAAAATGTCCATACTACCCAGAGCAATCTACACTTTCAATGCTATCCCGATCAAAATACCGAGGACATTTTTCAAAGAACTGGAACAAATAGTCCTTAAATTTGTATGGAA
>NW_023179069.1:7484-9877 GCF_002007445.2 Ailuropoda melanoleuca
GACTGGTGGTGGGTAGTAAGGAGGGCACGTATTGCATGGTGCACTGGGTGTTATACGCAACCTAATGAAGCATCAAACTTTACATCGGAATCTGGGGATGTACTGTATGGTGATTAACATAATATAATAAAATTAAAAAAAAAACCTGCGGAGTCCGGGTCGTGCACCCCACTGCCGCTCTCCTAGCCCTCACTTCCAGGGCCTGCACATCTCTGTCCTTTGTGCTGTAACACCACCAGCTGCCCCCGGTTCCCACGCCCGCTCCCGTGCTTCCTGTTTCAGTGTGGTTCTCACGCGCTCCAGAGAGCTGGTTTTCTGTCTGGTTGTGCGTGTGCTTCTGAGCTCCCGGTTTTAATCTAGTTTGAGTGTGCATTCCAGAGCTCCAGTTTTCAGTCTGGTAGTGCATGCTCTCCCAAGCTCTCTGTTTAAGTCTAGTTTGCGTGTGTGCTCCAGAGCTCCAAATTTCAGTCTGGTCATGCATCCACTCCTGAGCTCCTCATTTCAGTCTAGTTCCGTGGCCAGTGATTTAATCAATACAGATACAAGTAAGATGTTTGAATCACAATTTATTTAATTTTTAAAAGATTTTATATATTTATTTTGAGAGAAAGAGTGTATGCGGAAAAGGGGGGACACAGGGAAAGGGAGAAGCAGTCTCCCCACTAAGCAGGGAGACCAATGTGGGGCTCAATCCCAGGACCTCAGGATCAGACCTGAGTCAAGGCAGACACATAACTGACTGAGCCATCCAGGGGCCCCACTGAATCACAATTTAAAACAGTAATCATAAGGATATTAGCTAGGCTTGAGAAAAGCATAGAAGATACTAGAGAATACCTTACTTCAGAGATAAAAGAACTAAAAACTAGTCAATTTGCTATAATTGAGATGCAAGACTTAATGGATGCAATGAATATGAGGATGGATGAATGAGAGGAATAAATTAGTGATATAGAAGATGAAATTATAGGGGAGGAGTTAAGATGGCAGAGAAGTAGGGGCACTCTAGCTTGTCTCATCCCTTGAACATAGCTAGATATTTATCAAATCATTATAAATGCCTTAGAAATCAATAGAAGGTGCAAGAGAACAAAAACTGCAAATGAATGTAAGAGATACAGGGGGACTTGGGGGAGATATACCTGTGGGTAGGGTTGTGGGGAGGGAAACCCATTTATGGAAGCTATTCCAAAATATTACAAGCAGTGGAGTGCAAAATCTGAACTGAAAAATCCACTAAAGAGGGGGATGTGCCTGGCTTAAAGGTGCTCATGAGGCCAAGTGAGGTGGAATCCCATGAGTGAAAGAGTGGTCTGAGGATCCCCTGGGTCACAGGAAGCACAGGTGGTGCCAATGTGTTGCACCATTTGCAGCCATAAGAACAGGGAAGCCTGATGAGAACAATGAGTCTTGGGTGCTGGCTTCCTGCTCTGTTTTGCCATAAATTGTAAATCTCAGTGTAGTCTTGGGACCTCTTTCCTGAAATGGTCAGCAAATGGCAAAAGCCTGGTTAAGACCAGAAGAAGTGTGGGTCTGGGCCATGGTAGTCCATAAAATTGGAATTCTGAAACTCAGTCACATGTCAGCATTAAAAAATCTCAGACAAAAGCAGGGGGAACACAGGATTCTGATGGAAACTGAGTACAAAAGGGAGGTAATTGACTGCTGTTCTGTGAGTGATCACTGAAGAGAGTGGGGGAGCAAGAACTTTCAGCTCCAGGGCTGGAGAGTGTGTCACCACCATATGCATCCTACCCATCAGCATTGAAAGCCTTCAGGGACCAAGGCAGAACCACCTACTGGAAACTGGAGCCACTTTCACTAAGCCCCATCCCCCTTGAGGCCCATCTCCACTAGGGCAAGTCCACCTGAGAGTCAGGGCAACAGGCCCCTCCCACAGAAGACCAGCACAAACACCTCACTTGTCCCAAATCTACTGATATAGACTGTTGCAAAGGTTCAGCTCAAGGGAAAATAGGACCTAGCTTCCCTTTTACTTTTTTAAAATTATATTATGTTAGTCACCATACAGCACATCCCTAGTTTTTGATGTAAAGTTCCATGATTCATTATTTGCATATAACACCCAGTGCACCATGGAATACATGACCTCCTTACTACCCATCACCAGCCTATCCTATTCCCCCACCCCCTCCCCTCTGAAGCCCTCAGTTTGTTTCCCAGCTTTATATTTTACTACTATTTTTTTCATTTTCTTATTTATTGAATTCCTTTTTATTTTTTAAATTTTTATATATATTTTCCATATGTTTTATTTATATTCATTTTATTTATTTATTTATTTATTTATTTATCATATCAGGATTCTTTTAACAAGCAGATGAAAACACACCAAGGATCTAGCTTTGGGATTTTTTTCTTTTTTTTTTTTT
>NW_023179069.1:9977-19551 GCF_002007445.2 Ailuropoda melanoleuca
GGTTCTAATTCTTTGAAAAATGCCAATCGTATTTTAATATGGATGGCATTGAAAGTGTAAATTTCCATGGGAGACTATGGACTCTGGGAAACAAACTGAGGGCTTCGGGGGGGGGAGAATGGGATATGCTGGTGATGGGCATTAAGGAGAGCATGAATTGCATGGTGCACTGGGTATTATACGCAAATAATAAATCATGGAACTTTAAAAAAATAAATTTAAAAATGGTGACTAACATAATATAATAAAAATATTTTTAAAAAAGGAAAAAATAAAATTAAAAAAAGTGTAAACTGCTCTGGGCAGGATAGACATTTTAACAATATTTATTCTTTCAATCTTGAGCATGGATTACTTTTCTTGTTGTGTCCTCCTCAATTTATTTCCTAAGCATGCTGCAATTTCTAGAGTATACATACTTTACCTCTTTAGTTAGGTTTATTCATAGGTATCCTACTGTTTTTGTTGCTCTTTTAAATGGAATTGTTTCCTTAATTTCTCTTTCTACAGTCACATTGTTAGTGTATAGAAAAGCAACTGACTTTGGTGCATTGGTTTTGTATCCTGCCACATTACTGAATTGTTTTATGAGTTCTGGTAGTTAGTGGGTGGAGTCTTTTGGGTTTTCCACATAAAGTATCATGTCATCTATGAAGAGGGAGAGTTTGACTTCTTCATTGCCAATTTGGATGCCTTTTATTTCTTTATGTTGTCTGATTGCTGAGCCTAGGACTTCTAGTACTATGCTGAACAATAATGGTGAGAGTGGGCATCACTATCCTGTTCCTGATCTTTAGGGAAAAGCTCTCAGCTTTTCCATATTGAGAATGGTACTCGCTGTGGGCTTTTCATAGATGTTTTTTGTGAGATTGAGGAATGTTCTCTCTATCCCTATATTCTGAAGAGTTTTAATCAGGAATGGATGTTATATTTTGTCAAATGCTTTTTCTGCATCAACTGAGAGGATCATATGGTTCTTGTCTTTTCTTTTATTGATGTGCTCTACTATGTTGAGCGATTTTTGAATGTTGAACCACCCTTGCATCCAAGGCATAAAACGCCCTTGGTTGTGGTGTATAATGCTTTTAATGTACTGTTGGATCTTATTAGCTAGGATCTTGTTGAGAGTTTTGGCATCCATATTCATCTGGGATATTGGTCTTTAATTCTCCTTTTTGATGGGGTCTTTGGTTTTGGAATCAGGGTAATGTTGGCCTCATATAATGAGTTTGCAGTTTTCCTTCTGTTTCTATTTTTTGAAACAGCTTCAGGAGAATAGATATTATTTCTTCTTTGAATGTTTGGTAGAGTTCACTTGGGAAATCATCTGGCCATGGACCTTTGTTTTTTGGGAGGGTTTTGATCACTTCATTACTGGTAATTTCGTTACTGGTAATTGGTCTATTCAGATTGTCTATTTCTTCAAGTTTCAGTCTTGGTAGTTTGTAAGTTTCCAGGACAGCATTCATTTCTTTCAACTTTCTTAATTTGTGGACATATAGTTACTGGTAAAATTTTCTATTAATTGTTTCTATTTCCTTGGTGCTAGTAATGATCTGTCCCCTTTCATTCATGATTTTATTAATTTGGGTCTTTGTCTTTACTTTTGGGTAAGTTTGGACAGTGGTTTATCGATCTTATTAATTCTTTCAAAGACCCAGTTTCTAGTTTCATTTATCTGTTCTACTATTTGTCTGATTTCTATTTCATTGATCTCTGCTGTAATCTTTATTATTTCTCTTCTCCTGCTTGATTTATGCTTTATTTGCTGTTCTTTCTCCACCTCCTTTTGGTGTTGGGTTAGTATGTGCATTTGGGATTTTTCTAATGTTTTGAGAGGCTTGCATGCAATTTATTTCCCCCTTAGGACAGTATTTGTGGTATCCCATAGGTTTTGGAACAATGTGTTTTTGTTCTTATTGGTTTCTGTGAATTGTTTAAGTTATTCTTTAATTTCCTAGTTGACCCATTCATTGTTTCATAGGATACTATTTAACTTCCAAGTGTTTTAATTCCTTCCAATTTTTTTCTTGTGATTGAGTTCCAGTTTCAAGGCATTGTGGTCTGATATCATGCAGGGAATAATCTCCACCTTTTGGTATTGGATGAGACCTGATTTTTGACCCAGTATGTGGTCTATTTTGGGGAATGTTCTGTGTGCATTTGAGAAGAATGAGCATTTTGTTGTTTTAGGGTGGAATGTTCTGTATATATCTAAAAAGTCCATCTGGTTCAATGTGTCATTCAAAACTCTTGTTTCTTGCAACTAATGAATCATCAAACTTTACATCAAAAACCAGGGATGTACTCTATGGTGACTAACATAATATAATAAAAAAACATTAAAAAAATAAATAAATATACTCCTTGGTTAAAAAAAAAAACTCTTGTTTCTTTTTTGATCTTCTGTTTAGATGATCTGTCCAGTGCTGAGAGTGGAGTGTTAAAATCTCCTACTATTAATGTATTATTGTCTATCTGATTCTTTATTTTGGTTAACAGTTGGCTTATGTAGTTGGTTGCTCCCATGTTGGGGGCATAGATATTTATAGTTGTTAGATTTTCTTGTCGGATGGACTCTTTAAGAATGATATAGGATCTATTATTAGTGTCTTTGGTTTAAATTCTAATTTATCTGATATAAGAGTTATTACCTCAGCTTACTTTTGAGGTTCGTTGGCATGAAAGATAGTTCTACATCCCCTCATTGTCAGTCTGGAGGTGTCTTTAGGTTCAAAATGAGTCTGTTGTAGACAGCATATGGATGGGTCCTGTCTTTGTATCCAATCTGCAAATCTGTGCCATTTCATGGGAGCACTTAAGCCATTCACATTGAGGGTTATTTTTGAAAGATATTTGTTTATTGCCAATCTATTTTCTGTACCATCCCTGTTTCTATGGATTGTCTCTGAAAATTTCTGCTCCATATTACTCTTGGGGTCTTTTTCTTTTATACAATCCCCCTTACTATTTTTTGCAGGGCTGCCCTGGTGTTCACATATTCTTTCAGTTTCTGCTGGTCCTGGAAGCTCTTTATCTCTCCATCCATTCTGAATGACAGCCTTCCCAGATAAGTATTTTTGGCTGTGTGTTCTTCTTATTTAATACCCTGAATATGTCTTGCCAGCCCTTTCTGGCTTGCGAGGTCTCTGTGGATAGGTCTGACATTATTGTGATGTTTCTCCCTCTGTATGTAAGGAATCTCTTTCTCCTAACTGCCTTTAGGATGACTTCCTTTTTACTATGATTTGCAAGTTTTACTATTATATGCTGAGGCATTGGTCTATTCTCTTTCATCTTGTGAGGGGTTCTCACTACCTCTAGGACACAAATGCTTGTTTCATTCCCCAGTTTAGGAACAGTCTCAGCTATGATTTGCTCAATATATATCTTCTAGTCCTCTCTCTCCACCCCCTCAGGGATCCCAATGATTCTGATATTGGCATGTTTCATTTCTCTAAGTCTGTATTCATGGATTTTAAGCTGCTCCAGCTTCCTCCTCTTCCTTTCTTTCTGTTAATTTATCGTCTGGATCACTAATTCATTTTTCTGTTTCATTTACCCTACCTGTTAGAGTATCTAGTTTAGACTGCATCTTATTCATAGCATTTTTAAGTTTGGCCTGATTAGCTCTCATTTCTGCCCTTAGGGATTCTGTGTTGACGTTAATGGTTTTCATATGTCTAGCTATTGTCTTCATAATTGCTACCCTGAAGTCTATTTCTCACATCTTTATACCCATATCCATTAGGTCTGCTGGAGAGGCCATTTTCTCTTGTTCTTTTTTTTATAATAATATTTTTAATTATATTATGTTAGTCACCATACAGTATATCCCTGGTTTTTTATGTAAAGTTCCATGATTCATTAGTTGCGTATAACACCCAGTGCATCATGCAATATGTGCCCTCCTTACTACCCATCACCAGCCTATCCCATTCCCTCACCTCCTCCCCTCTGAAGCCCTCAGTTTGTTTATCAGAGTCCATAGTCTCTCTCTGGTTCTTTTCTTTGGTAGGAGTTCCTCCTCTTAGTCATTCTGTTGGGGGGTAGTTGAGGGAATGTACAGAGTCAAAAATATCAACCACAGTCCAGGCGAGGTGCACTCTAGGAACGTTCGGAGCAATTGGAAGCCATCATGAAAAACACCCAGCCAAAATGGACCCCCGGAATAAGATTTAGAAAGTGAAAATAAAAAGGGAGGGTGTGGGGAGGGAGGAGTTATAATCTCTCAATGTGGGCAAAGTAAGGTGTTTCAATTCTGGGTGTATTTTGTTCTCTTTGTTAGATAACACTAATTCTCAGTTACAGGGAAATTAAAACTGGTATATGTATATAAAGGTAGTATTGAATAGGGAAAAAAGGGCTACATTGAAGCTTATATTTATATATAAAAAAAGAAAAAGGAAAAATTAGTACAGGTGTGAAAAAATACAAGTTAAAAAGTTGCTGTGGAATATGTTGAAATTAAGCATCTAGTTGAAATGATAAGTACGTTAGGAAAAAAAAAGAAGAAACAAGAGAAACAATAAAAAAAGTTATATCTAAGGTCATGAGGCAACACCAGGAGCTCAATATACTATTTTCCTCTGGTGTTGGGGTTTTACAGTTTTTTGGGGACCCTCAGGTTGTGGTCCTCTTGTTCTTCCAGCTTGTCTTCTGGGGGAGGGCCTGCCACGTTGCTTTTCAGGCAACCCTGCTTGGGCGGAGTTGCCCTGCCCCCTATCAAGGGGGTGGGCTCTGGAGAAACCGGTTTTTTAGGCTTTTATTCTCTGGTAGCTTTTGCACCTTTTTGGAGGGTCAGAGAGAAGGAAAATGTCCACTCCCAGACCTCCCCCCTGAGGAGAGAAGCTACAGTCTGCTCTTCTCCGAGCCCCCCAGAACAGAGTCTCCCCGTCTGGGAGCGCCACTAAAAACTGCAGGCTCCCACAGGAGGTGCACACCCCCAGTGATCCTTTCAGTGGTTGACTCAGACCCCCTCCTGTCTCTGCTCTCTGTGCCTCCAAAACTCCAAGCGATTCTGGTCTGGGTGGGTGCGGGCATGGGCCACGGCTGCGGCCAGCCCCCCAGGTCTGCAGGCACAGGTCCGCGCAAGAGTCCTCCCCCGTCTTGGCATTTGACCCTTAAGCTTCCGGATTCTGTTTGAGCGGTGTTATCAGGCCCTTCCCTTCCCACCACCGCTCTGCAAGCTATCACTGGTCCCCAGGCTCAGGATGCTTTTTCACTGGGGTATTCTATTATTTTCCAGTGGCTAGCTTCTGCTCTTTCCCTCTTCCTTCTGTTTATCCTCTGCTATTAGTCCAAGCAATCACAACTCCATCCTTCATACCTCTGGACTGATGATCCTCTGCCCCTATAGAGATCTGGACGTATAATCATACATCCCAGTCTGATTGAATGAGTGTTTGGACTGGCTTGGTAAATATCCAGCTAAATTCAGAGGACCGGTTGAAACGGAGTCCCTCACTCCTTGCCATGTTGCCCCTCTCTCTGCATGCAAATTTTCTTTACATAAATATATATTCAGTTTGTCAGCTATTTTAATTTTTTATTTTTTTAATTTTTAATTTTTATTACTTATTTATTTATTATTTTTAATAATAATTTTTTATTATGTTACGTTAGTTACCATAGAGATATCCTTAGTTTTTGATGTAGTGTTCCATGATTACCAGCTTATCCAAATCCGCCATCCCCATCCCCTCTGAAGCCTTCAGTTTGTTTCCCAGAGTTCATAGTCTCTCATGGTTCATTCCCCCTTCTGTTCTCTGCTTGACTTATTTCACTCAGCATAATCTCCTCCAGTCTAGTCCATGTTGCTGCAAATGTTGCGAAATTATTCTTTCGGATGGCTGAGTAAAATTCCAATGTATAAATGAACCACATCATTTTTTATAATTTATTAAATAAATAAATAATTAATTTTTGATGTAAAGTTCGATGATTCATTAGTTGTATGTAAAACCCAGTGCACAACGCAATACGTGCCTTCGTTACTACTGATCACCAGCCTATCCCATTCCCCCACCCCCCTCCCCTCTGACATCCTCAGTTTGTTTCTCAGAGGCCACAGTCTCTCATGCTTCACTCCACCTTCTGATTACCCACCCCTTTCTTTATCCCTTGCTTCTCCTACCGATCTTCCTAGTTCTTATGTTCCATAGATGAGAAAAATCATATGATAATTGTCTTTCTCTGCTTGACTTATTTTGCTTGGCAATCTCTTCCAGTGCCATCCATGTTGCAGCAAATGTTGAGAAATCGTTCTTTTTGATAGCTGAGTGATATTCCATTGTATAAATGGACCACATCTTCTTAATCCATTCATCCATTGAAGGGCATCTCGGCTCCTTCCACGATTTAGCTATTGTGGACAATGCTGCTATGAACATTGGGGTGCATATGGCCCTTCTCTTCACTACGTCTGTATCTTTGTAGTGCAATGGCTGGATCATAGAGTAGCTCTCTTTTTAACCTTTAAGGGACCTCCACACTGTTTTCCAGAGTGGTTGTACAAACTTGCATTCACACCAACAATGTAGGGGGGATCCCCTTTCTCCACATCCTCTCCAGCAATTGTTGTTTCTTGCCTTGTCAATTTTTGCCATTCTAACTGGCATAAGGTGGTGTCTCAGTGTGGTTTTGATTTGAATTTCCCTGATAGCTAATGATTTTGAACATTTTTTCATGTGTCTGTTAGCCATTTGTATGTCTACAATGGAAAAATGTCTGTTCATATCTTCTGCCCATTTTATGATTTGTTTATTTGTTTCTTGTGTTTTGAGTTTGAGAAGTTCTTTGTAGATCTTGGATACCAGTCTTTTATCTGTAGTGTCATTTGCAAATATATTCTCCCATACCATGGGCTGCCTCTTAGTTTTTTTTTTACTGTTTCCTTGGCTGTGCAAAAGCTTTTGATCTTGATGAAGTCCCACAAGTTCATTTTTTCTTTTGTTTCTCTTGCCTTTGGAGATGTGTCGTGAAAAAATTTGCTGTGACCGATGTCAAAGAGTTTGCTGCCTATGTTCTCCTCTAGGATTTTGATGGATTCCTGTCTCACATCGAGGTCTTTCATCCATTTGGAGTTTATCTTTTTGTATGGTGAGAGAGTGGTCAAGTTTCATTCTTTTGCATGTAGCTGTCCAATTTTCCCAGCACATTTATTGAAAAGACTGTCTTTTTTCCACTGTTTTTTCCTGGTTTGTCAAAGATTAGTTGCCCAAAGAGCTGAGTGTCCATTTCTGGGTTCTCTATTCTTTTCCATTGGTCTATGTGTCTGTTTTTGTGCCAGTGCCATGCTGTCTTTGTGATCACAGCTTTGTAGTACAGCTTGAAATCCGGCAATGTGATGACCCCAGCTTTGTTTTTCCTTTTCTTTCATTCCTTGGCCATTCGGGGCCTTTTCTGGTTCCACACCAATTTAAGGGCTCTTATTCCAGTTCTTTGAAAAAAGGTCATTGGTATTTTGATCGGGATGGCATTGAACGTGTAGATTGCTCTGGGTAGCATAGACATTTTAACTATGTTAATTCTTCCGATCCATGAGCATGGAGTATTTTTCCCTCTTTTTGTGTCTTCTTCAATGTCTCTCAAGAGTGATTTGTAGCCTCTAGAATATAGATCCTTTACATCTCTGCTTAAATTATTTCTGAGATAACGTATGATTTTTGGTGCTATTGTAAATGGAATGGATTCCCTAATTTCTTTTTCTTCAGTCTCATTGTTCATGTATAGAAATGCAAATTCTATATATGTTTTGAATATTAACCTCTTATCAGGTATATTATTTGCAAGTATATCCTCTCAGTGTCTTTTTGTTTTATTGTTTGTTTCCTTTTCTGTGAAAAAAGTTTTCATTTTGATGTAGTCCCAGTAGTTTATCTTTGCTTTTGTTTCACTTGCCTCAGGGGACATATCTAAAAGAAATACTGCTATGTCTAATGGTCAGAGAAATTACTGCCTGTGCTCTCTTCTCAGATGTTTTTATGGCTTCAAGGCTTACATATAGTTATTTAATTAATTTTGAGGGGCTTTTATTTCTTAGTATGGTGTTAGAAAATGGTCATGTGATTCTTTTTCATGTAGCTGTCCAGTTTTCCCAAATCATTTATTAAAGTGAAGGTCTTTTCCCCAGTTAATATTCTTGCCTCCTTTATCAGAGATTAATTGACCATATAATTGTAGGAATATTTTTTGGGGGGGAAGGTCCTTGCTCTGTGTCGTTAATCTATGTGTCTATTTTTGTGCCTGAAGCATCTTATTTTGATTACTGCAGACTTGCATTTTTTGAAATTTGATATTGTGATACTTTCTTGAGATATAATATCACCTCTTCACTATAATCAGGTGCTCCACTGGTGCTTCCTATGTTAGCTGCATGTACCCTACAGTTGTGGATGAGCTTCATCTGCCTTTAATCCAGTCAGCTGCACTGGCACACTTCGCCTATTGTATGTGCACTGAGCAAGGTTTGGTCCTTGTCCTGTTTAGGGGCCTGCCTAAGGCTGCTATGTGTTTGTCATTGGGCTTTGTCAGCAGTCATGCTACCTGCCTACTCTCAATCCATGTGTTGCAGTTGTGTGCATGTCAAACTGAAGGGCACTCTCCCTGCCTAACCCTCTGAAAGGCTTTCATTAGTCAACTGGGCCTACAGTCAGACCATATGTTTACCCCAAGTCTGAATGCTGGGGCTACAGTCACAGTGATCAGCAGATACTCTGTCTGCACTGACAACTATAAGCTTTGGTTTCTGGGACTGTGAACACTGGTGTGTGGTTATCTCTTTGTATCTCCAGGGCAGCAGTCACTTTGGTGTGGCACCTAACCTTGAAAGGGTTGCTTATAAGGTGCTTCAGTGCAAGAGTCATTGTAGAGTGATGCCTGCACAATGGAGCAGATTGGGTGGTGTGGATTCACAGGGAAACATGGGAGCAGAGCACACGTTGGTAGCAAAATTGGTGTGAGAGTATTTGAACTGGTTCTGGCTATTTATGCTTAGAGTGTTCTTAAGTGTCCAGCAACTTATGCTTGGGAACAAGAATATAAATGGTACCCACCAGCACTTTTGTTCTTATATAAGTCTAAAAACCCCTGCCTGTCCAGTACATGTTGTTTTTTTTTCTTTTCAATAATTTATTTATCTATAAGCAATTTTTAAAGTTTTCACTATATTTTTCATCTTTTGATACTCACAACAACTATAATAGCCTAGATTCTGTCTCATGGGGTGTGTGTGTGCACCTCCACGTTCACGGGAGTGTGCGTGTGTCTTCAGGAGAAAACTTTGTATTTTGACTGCACAAACTTCATAAATGTTAAAAAATAAATAGTTCCTTACAGAAAACAACAAAGGTTAAGAAAAAAATTACAGAACAAGGAGAAATGGTTGTAAATTCTTAAGTTTTCCTATCTATAAATTTAAGAATAACCTAATGCTATGAATTTAAGACTAAAATATGAATTTAGGACTAAAATTTGAATTTGGGACCATACTAACTATTTTTTTCTTTTTTTTAATGATTTTTTTATTATATTATGTTAATCACCATACAGTACATCCCCGGATTCTGATGTA
>NW_023179070.1:0-1495 GCF_002007445.2 Ailuropoda melanoleuca
CATTCAGGGAACCGGAGGATGGGTCCTGGGAACCTCTGCTTTAGAGCCTCTGGGTCACAAGCACCCAGAACCACCCAGGGCTTGCCAAGGGACCACTGAAGGGTGGGACACCCTTGTGGGCCTGAGCACTTACTCTGTGGAATGCGATGCGATCTCCGCACAGAGAGCGTCAGAGCTCTGTTGAACTCTTGGACTCTTTGTGGGTGTATGAGATTCTTTGTCCTGGGGAACGCCCCCACCCGCCCCCGGCCCTGTTGTGGTTGCTACCAAAATGTATCTCTAGCACATCCAGGCCCCACCCCCAGCAAGATCACAGTGGGCTGGCAGTGGGGCCTGGCCCCTGTCCTGGCGTGGGGGCTCCCTCAATCTCTCAGTAGGGTCATCCTTCTTCCTGCCAGGGCCTGCCCTTCTTCCTGGCCCCCAACCTGAGACAGATGCCATGTGCCCCTCAGAACAACACCTCACCTCCTCGAGGACTCCTCACCTTCCTGCCCATGGGACAAGTGAGCGTGCCACTTAGGGCCACCGCTGACCGTTCCTTCCAGGGCTGACAACAAGGCAGAGTTGGACTCTGTGCAGTCCTTTCTTTTCGGAGATGGGGGCAGGGTAAGGTCAGTCCTCCTTCGGGGTCCTCACATTGCTGCCTGGGTGATCCTCGGATCCTTCCTCTGCTGCCCTGATGTTTCCCACAGACTCAGGGCCTCACATCTCTGAGATCCCCCAGCCCCAACCATGTGGCAGACCTGGGACCATGCCACATGCAGCCATCCCTGCTAGGGCCTTCCTGGCCTGAGAACAGGGAAGCTGGACCCTATAAGGTCCCTTCTCTTTTGAAGTGGGGAGAACTTTCATACCCTTCATCCTCCCAAAGGGTCCTTTTCTTGGGTCCTGGCCCATCTTTGAACTCCTTTCTCTGCTGACCAGATATGGCTCCCTCCGTTGACCTCAAGTCAGCCCTCCGAAGAGAATCTCACCTCCCTGAGAGAGGGAGGGAGTGCGTGCACCACCTGCAGCCTCCCCGCCCGGGCCTTGCTCTTTGAGGATGCCAAGGGCAGCACGGTGGGGCCCCCTCTGCCTGGGTGGGAGATCACCTCAGCATCCCCAAGGTGCGCATACTGATCCCCTCTCAGGCCTGCACCTATCTCTTCTGACTCAGAGGACGCATCCTGCACAGCCTGCCCCTCAGAACCTCAAGAAAGCTGTGGGACGGCTTCTCAGGGTGCACACCAGCCAGCAGAGGCCTGAGGTCCCAGAGCTGACCATGGGCTGCGTCGGGCTTGGGTGCTGAGGGGTTCCCACTCTGTTGGGGTGGGTGAGCCCCTGGCTCCACGCTCAGAGCATGGACCTCACCTTGACCACTGTCACTCACCTGCACCTCCCCTACTCTGCGACCCTAGGGACTCCTGTCGCAGACAGAGGCCTCGACTCCGAGTTCTTGAAGCCCCTGGAGGAGAAAAGCAGGGGCACCTCAGCATGCAGACTGAGAGCACGGCCC
>NW_023179071.1:0-2457 GCF_002007445.2 Ailuropoda melanoleuca
CTAGAAAGAACAGGCCTCAACTAACAGTGTAGAATGACAACAGTTTCTCTCCAGATGGTAACTTTTTTTTTCATTCTCTTTTATTTCATGAATTACCTTCTAATTATGGAAAGTGATATAGTTTTATTTCAGACTTACCAAATATTTTGGTAAGAAAGCTTTTAAAGCAAAGATATTTTGTTAAAAAGAAGTAATTCGAAGAAAAAAATCAAGGAGGCATTGAGGTGTCTCCAGCGATGGCCAAATTCACAAAGGCAGTATTTGAATGACCAGATTTGGGGTTACGTGGGGGGTGGTCTGCCACTAACGTGCTGTGTGTCCTCAGACAAGTCACTCTCCCTCTCTGGGCCTCTTCATTTGTAATAAGGGATTATTGGCCCCGACAAGCTACAGCACTAACAGGCTAATTCTGAAAGCTCATTTCTCTGAAGGGAGGATGGAAGTCTTCCATTTAGGCCCAGCAGACAGTGGGCCAAGGCACTTGGAACAGGCCTGAGTCCTGACACTATGCTCTGTGCACTTACGCCCCAGGAGCTGGGGGTGCCAGACCTTGGGAGGGGCTTCAGTCCCACCTTGTTGTGTGCAGCTGCTCACAGCTATAGCCAGGTACCTG
Source organism: Ailuropoda melanoleuca (assembly GCF_002007445.2). NCBI lineage: Eukaryota > Metazoa > Chordata > Mammalia > Carnivora > Ursidae > Ailuropoda > Ailuropoda melanoleuca. Next base: position 614 of record NW_023179071.1, read on the forward strand.
CCTGTGGAAGGTGGGACAGCGGAGGAGTAAGCATCCTCCCTGACTTACAGAAAATCAACGTTCACCAGGTGACGGCAGCCACCAGCCAGCCCCATCCGGAGGGACCACAAAGGGCTCTTCAGCCACCACTGGGCAACAGGCCAAAGGGCCGGCTCTGAGGATTGGAGGTGAGGTGGGAGGGGTGGCGCGAGGGGCTCCACCCTGGAGGGAGCTCTGGCCTCGCCTTGCCTCTTGTAAATACAGGCAGCTGGGCATCGTGAGGGTGGCGAGAGTCCCTGCCTTTCCCTAGGGGAGTTGGAGACATGAAGATTTATTGCAGCTGTTGACGTTTGGGCTCATTTGGCCACCGTAGTTTGTGGTTTTCATTACTCATCATTTCATTGTTTCATTTTTAAATTGGTCAAATTGTCTTTGTTCCCCTTTTCGCTGGTATTGCTTTAAAATGATGCCTTCTATCTACTTTTCTAATGGCTACTTGGATATTGTTAACGCACATACTTAGTTTCCTGCTAATGCTTATTGTTTAACGGTGTCTCTATTCCAACGTGGTCTTGGGGATGCTGACAAGCCTCTGAGGCAGGGATCCGAGAGCGGAGGTGGGACAGGACAGTGTTATGGCACCTACCATGTACGTGCCAGGGGCCTTTCCGTGTATTTCCACATGTGACCCCGTTTTACCCTCCGAGCAGCCTGGAAAGGGGGCTTAGACTCCCCATTTATAGACAAGGAATGGGAAGCTTTAAAAAAGAGTTGAGAGAAGAGAGTTGCCCTGGGCTTATCAGCAAACTGGGGGCCAAGTGGGACTTCTGAGTCCTGGTTCTACCACTTTTCATCTGTCTGTCTGTCTGTCCTGTCCATTACTTTTCTGTACATAATAAAGGATCAGCTGGAGAGTGAAGACAAGGAATGCCAGGGGTAGGGGTAAGGGTGTGCAGGGGGAGGAGGGAACTGGCCCCTGATTCCTGCTGGTGAGGGTTCAGGATATCAGGGAGCCCAGCAGAGCTCTGAGAAGGACCCCTGTGCTGATTCAGGTCTGAACTAGGAGCTCAGGGACTGTCCCCACCTCGTAGGCTTCTCGGTCACTTATCCCCTCATCCATCCATTCATTCATTCATCAGCTGTTTCCTGAGCCCTTCTTGATGACAGAATGTGGGAGTGGAGGTACAGGGATTAATCAGACAGGGCTCTAGCCTGCAGAATGTGGTAGAAAGGAGAGGCAGATGTGGACAGAGACTGGAATACCCTGAGGTTATTTGTTTTCTGTCAGTTAATTATCATGGCTTTATTTTGAAAAGACAATACATGTGCATGGGAAACAATATCTGAACTTTACAAAAGGCTAGAGGGCCAGTCTTCTCCCCATCCCTGGGCTACTGTCATTTTGTAAAAAGGTAAAATATATATGAGGAGGTATAAAAATTTCAGAAGCACCCACTTCCGGCACTATCTGGAGTGCATCCTTCTGGAAATAGTCTATACATATTCAAGCACCCAATCTGCATATTCCTTCATATCTTTACNGCTCGCCTGAGGCGCTGCCGGCCGCCGGGCGGGGGCCATGGCCAGCGCCGCCGAGCCCCCCGGCAAGGCGGCCGAGTACCTACAGGAGCTGACCCGGATCGTCGCGGCGCAGCAGGAGCTGCTGGCGCGCCGACGGCGGCGCATGGAGGAGCTGGAGCGCCAAGTGGCGCGGCTGAGCCGCGAGAACGCCGGCCTGCTGGAGCGGCACAGGCGACACCTGGCCGCGTGCGCCCGCCGCCCCGACCCCGGCCCCGGCCCGCAGCCGCTCGGCGTCATCCCGGAGCTCGGCGGCCGCCGCGACAAGCAAGCAGGGACCGGGGGTG
>NW_023179071.1:4705-11404 GCF_002007445.2 Ailuropoda melanoleuca
AGCTGATGGCTCATGACCGAATCCCTCTTGGGAAATTGCCCTGTGCTGATGGCATCTGCCTTGCCCAAGGATGTGTCCCCTCTTCCCTGGGCAGCTCGTACCCAGTGACAGGTCCATGTAAGGTTACAAGGCTCAGCCCCCTTGCCTGGACTTGGGCAGCTCTGCAGGACCATTCTAGCTCCAGGGGCCCCAGTAGGATCCATTGAGATCTCTATCAGGATGGTACCCTGGCCCGGCTTCTCCATCGCCCCGGTCCTGTTTCTCTGCACCCTCACTGGAGCTAGCCCTGAGAGCGCTCCCCACTAAATCTCCTACAGGCAAACCTGTATCTCAGTTTTTCCCTGGGAAGCAGTCTGGGACACCCTTCTGTCCTGACCCTGTCTGCACACCACTATTTTTACCTTGTTATCATTCGTGGGTTTTACGTGCTATTCCCTAACTCTAATTAAGGTCTCCCTGCTTTGTATATAGATTGATTCTAAACTCTGAAAAGCCAATAATTGGCTTTTCCAGTATTAAAGTCATATAACTACATGGCCAAATAGTTTACGTTGAGCTTCAGAGAAAAGATGTACGTATACATTCAAAAGAAAATACAGGTAACAAAAATTTGAAGGAGGAGAGAGGGGAAGGAGATGCCTATTGTGATCATTTATTCATTTTTATTGTTATTATCCACATTCGGCTTCTCAGTAAGATTATCCACCTTTTTTAATATTACCATTTGTTGTAGCATATTCGTTTTCCTTCTTAAAAAAGAAAACTTCCTCCGAGAGCTCTCTGATTCACTATTACAATTTGGGTTGGCTGCTTCCTTGGCCAACTACCTGGCTATCATTGGCGATTTCTTGGCATTACACTTCTGGATTGGGTCCAAAGTTTCTTGGATCCTATGTATTCTCTTTCTTGGAATCATTTTTTATTTTTCAGGGTACATTCTCCAGCAAGTCTCCCAACAACTGCCTATAAGAAGGTCTTTGAGTCTTTGTGTGTCTGAAAGTATTTATTTTGCCCACACCCTTGATCGACAGTTTAGCTGGGTATAGAATTTGAGGTTCAAAATCAATTTCCTCAAAACCTGGAAGGTTTTGCTCTGTTTTCCTCTATCCCATAGTCTTACTAATTAGTAACACTGATTATTGTTCCCTTGAATGAGAGATTCTCTTTGGGAGGTGTGGGGGGGAACTGACCCCAATCAGGATGTGTGGAACTATCGTGAGGGGCATTTTTGATTATCACAATGACAGGGGACACTCTGGTATTAATGGACACAGGCCTAGGATGCACTGTACAAAGTAGTCCCGCCCAACCCAAACTGTTCCCCTCGAACTGCCAAAAAGAGGATCAAAGTTGGGGGACTCAATGCTACCTGACTTCAAGGCTTATTATAAAGCAAGAGTAATCAAAATGAGTGGTACTGGTGTGAAGATAGACATAAAGGTAATAGACTAGAAGAGAGTCCAGACATAGATATCCAAGGGCACATATTGCATGGTGCACTGGGTGTTATACACAAATAATGAATCATGGAGCATTGCATCAAAAACTGGGGATGTACTGTATGGTGACTAATATAACAAAATAAAAATTATTAAAAAAAATAGATGTCCACACATATATGGACAGTGGTTTTTCAACAGAGTTACCAAAGCAACTTGATGATGGAAAGGGTAGTCTTTTAACAAATGTTGCCAGAATAATAGGAGATTCACTCACAAAAGAATGACTCTTGATCCATGCCTCACCGCATCTATGAAAATTAACTTGGAACAGAAAGTAGACCTAAGTATAAGAGCTAAATACATAAAACTTCTAGGGGGGAAGAAAAGGACAAAATCTTAATGGCCTTCAGTTTGGCCAAGATTTAAGTGTGATACTGAAAGTACAAACTTTAAAAGAAAAAGATCAATAAATTGGACTCACAATAAAAACCTTGCTTTTCCATAGACACTGTTAAGAAAAAGAAAAGGCCAACTACAGTGTGGGAGAAGATATTTGCAACGTGTGTATTCAGTGAAGGACTTTTGTAAAATACATAAAGAACTCTTAAAATTTAATCATAACAAGACAAATAGCCCAGTTTAAAATGGGCAAAAAGATTGAGTAGACAGTTTACCAAAGAAGACAAACAAGTGGCAAACAGGCACGTAAAAAAGGTGCAAAGTCGACAGTCGTTAGAGAAACGCCCCTTGAAACCACAGTGACTTATAAATGACGCCCAAACCAGAAGCAACAAGAGGAAAAGTAAGTCGACTGGACAGCACCAAAATTCAAAACATTTGTGCCTCAAAGGCTGCCAATCGAGAAACTGCAGTGACGACTTACAGAACAGGGAAAAAGAGTTTTTGCTAATCGTACAGTTGATTAGAAACTTGTATCTAGAATATTTTAGGAACTGTTACAACTCAACAGATAAAAAGGCAAATAACCCTGGTATAAAATGGGCAAAGGATCCAAACAGACATTTTTCCCAGGAAGACGTAAGCACAGGAAGAGACGCTCCACCTCAGTAGCCATCGGGAAAATGCAAATCAAACCCACGTGACACCCGCTCGGTTGATTCAAATTAATAATAGTAAAAATAGTAAGTGTTGGCAGGGACGTAGAGAAACGGAACCCTCACCCGCTGCTGGGGGAATGCGTACCGTACAGCCGCTTCGGAAAATAGTCCGGCAATTCCTCCAGCAGTGAAACCAGATGACCCGGAAATTCCACTCCTAGGTGTATAGCCAAGAGAACTGAAAACATATACCCCCACCCAGAAGCTTGTACGCAAATGTTCATAGCAGCATTATTCGTAACAGCTAAGAAGAGGAAACAGCCCAAGTGCCCATCAATCGATCAATGGATAAATAACACGTGGTATAGCCATACAACGAATAGTATCTGGTAATAAAACGGAATAAAACACTGACACGTGCTCTAATACGGAGGCATCTTCCAAACATCGTGCTAAGTGGAAGAAATCCTCACAAAAGACTGCTGATTGTAGGATTCCGTTTATACACAGTTTCCGGAAGAGGCAAATCTATAGAAACAGAAAGTAGATTTGTGGTTGCTTAGGGTTGGGCTGGGGTAGTGGGTACATGAAGATTTCTTTGCGGGGTAAAGAAAATGTCCCGAAATGGATGTGGTGATGTGTGTAAAACTCCGTGACTGTACTGAACGTCACTGAATTGTACTCTTTTAAAGGGTGGACTGTGTGGTGTGAGTTGTATCTCAATGAAGCTCTAAGAGGAAACCCCTATGATATCTACTACAGCGGCTTCGGCTAAGAAGACTGGCCAAGCTTCTTCCAGAGTCCCCATCCGGTGCAGGGCAGCGGAGTGGACAGTGAAGAGGGAGGGGGTGACCCGGCTTCCCCAGGCTCAGCATGAAGCCCTCCCAGGGCCCCTGCTCGGTTGAGGCCCTCGATGTAACTGGGGGGAAGCCTGGTCAGTGCGCCTCTGCGACCCCCAGCCCAGGGCCTGGCCCGCAGAAGCCGCAGATCAGGGTTCCTCTTGAAGAAAGAGCTGTGTGAACCTCTGTGAGGGACACAGCTAAGTTATAGTTCTCAGTCCCCATGACTGAACTGGACCCCGGGACAGTCCGCAAATGGGGCAGCTGGCTGCCTGTTCCAACCCAAGATGGCCAGTGCGGGAAGATAATGCAAATTGGTCGCCAACATTTTAAGGGCAGGAGCTTTCATACAAAGGATCCAAGCTCCTTTCAGGCAGGCCCCTCCTGGCTGCAGTTGTCCCAGGTGGATGGTGGCATCGCCGGCCCATCACTTGGCCACATTCTCTTGGCCAAAGCAAGTCCTGAGGCCAGCCAGGTTCAAAGGAAGGGTAATCCTTCCCAGCCCTCTGGAGGGGAGGGGCCGCCAAGCCACATGGCAGAGGGTGTGGAGACAAGAAGGGGGGTGAGCAGCGGGCGTTTGTGCAAGCATGGCTTACGTGGCAGCAGCCCCCCCCTCAACAGGGGGCTTGTCAGGGCGGGGTGGGGGTGCGCCTCCATCCCAGGACCCCGGGATCATGACCTGGGCCAAAGTCAGACACTTAACCGACTGAGCCACCTAGCTGCCCTCTCCTTGCTAATTTTAAAAGATGGTCTTCACCACTTTGATGGGGCTGTGAGGGAAAAACACTCATTCTTAGTCACTGCTGGGGTGACAATTCGCACAAGGCCCTTGAAGGACAATAGGAGAATGGAGCTGTCCTCCAGATTTCAAATGCACGCACCCTTTGACCCAACAACTCCAGTATTAGGAATTTATCCCGCAATCAACTCACCCACATGCTGAGGAATCATGGAGAGTCGGTTCTGTGGACTCTCTGCTGCCTTAGGTGACATTGGGTGGCTCCCTAGAGATTGATGAGAGTGACCTCAGGATAGAGGAGGTGACAGAAGGCGGGCACAGAAACGGGAGCCATGGGCGTTTGTAACAGTGTAAAGATATGAAGGAATATGCAGATTGGGTGCTTGAATATGTATAGACTATTTCCAGAAGGATGCACTCCAGATAGTGCCGGAAGTGGGTGCTTCTGAAATTTTTATACCTCCTCATATATATTTTACCTTTTTACAAAATGACAGTAGCCCAGGGATGGGGAGAAGACTGGCCCTCTAGCCTTTTGTAAAGTTCAGATATTGTTTCCCATGCACATGTATTGTCTTTCCAAAATAAAGCCATGATAATTAACTGACAGAAAACAAATAACCTCAGGGTATTCCAGTCTCTGTCCACATCTGCCTCTCCTTTCTACCACATTCTGCAGGCTAGAGCCCTGTCTGATTAATCCCTGTACCTCCACTCCCACATTCTGTCATCAAGAAGGGCTCAGGAAACAGCTGATGAATGAATGAATGGATGGATGAGGGGATAAGTGACCGAGAAGCCTACGAGGTGGGGACAGTCCCTGAGCTCCTAGTTCAGACCTGAATCAGCACAGGGGTCCTTCTCAGAGCTCTGCTGGGCTCCCTGATATCCTGAACCCTCACCAGCAGGAATCAGGGGCCAGTTCCCTCCTCCCCCTGCACACCCTTACCCCTACCCCTGGCATTCCTTGTCTTCACTCTCCAGCTGACCCTTTATTATGTACAGAAAAGTAATGGACAGGACAGACAGACAGACAGATGAAAAGTGGTAGAACCAGGACTCAGAAGTCCCACTTGGCCCCCAGTTTGCTGATAAGCCCAGGGCAACTCTCTTCTCTCAACTCTTTTTTAAAGCTTCCCATTCCTTGTCTATAAATGGGGAGTCTAAGCCCCCTTTCCAGGCTGCTCAGAGGGTAAAACAGGGTCACATGTGGAAATACATGGAAAGGCCCCTGGCACGTACATGGTAGGTGCCATAACACTGTCCTGTCCCACCTCCGCTCTCGGACCCCTGCCTCAGAGGCTTGTCAGCATCCCCAAGACCACGTTGGAATAGAGACACCGTTAAACAATAAGCATTAGCAGGAAACTAAGTATGTGCGTTAACAATATCCAAGTAGCCATTAGAAAAGTAGATAGAAGGCATCATTTTAAAGCAATACCAGCGAAAAGGGGAACAAAGACAATTTGACCAATTTAAAAATGAAACAATGAAATGATGATTAATGAAAACCACAAACTACGGTGGCCAAATGAGCCCAAACATCAACAGCTGCAATAAATCTTCATGTCTCCAACTCCCCTAGGGAAAGGCAGGGACTCTCGCCACCCTCACGATGCCCAGCTGCCTGTATTTACAAGAGGCAAGGCGAGGCCAGAGCTCCCTCCAGGTGGAGCCTCTCCCGCCACCCCTCCCACCTCACCTCCAATCCTCAGAGCTGGCCCTTTGGCCTGTTGCCCAGTGGTGGCTGAGGAGCCCTTTGTGGTCCCTCTGGATGGGGCTGGCTGGTGGCTGCCGTCACCTGGTGAACGTTGTTTTTCTGTAAGTCAGGGAGGATGCTCGCTCCTCCGCTGTCCCACCTTCCACAGGCAGGTACCTGGCTATAGCTGCGAGCAGCTGCACACAACAAGGTGGGACTGAAGCCCCTCCCAAGGTCAGACACCCCCAGCTCCTGGGGCGTAAGTGCACAGAGCATAGTGTCAGGACTCAGGCCTGTTCCAAGTGCCCTTGGCCCACTGTCTGCTGGGCCTAAATGGAAGACTTCCATCCTCCCTTCAGAGAAATGAGCTTTCAGAATTAGCCTGTTAGTGCTGTAGCTTGTCGGGGCCAATAATCCCTTATTACAAATGAAGAGGCCCAGAGAGGGAGAGTGACTTGTCTGAGGACACACAGCACGTTAGTGGCAGACCACCCCCCACGTAACCCCAAATCTGGTCATTCAAATACTGCCTTTGTGAATTTGGCCATCACTGGAGACACCTCAATGCCTCCTTGATTTTTTTCTTCGAATTACTTCTTTTTAACAAAATATCTTTGCTTTAAAAGCTTTCTTACCAAAATATTTGGTAAGTCTGAAATAAAACTATATCACTTTCCATAATTAGAAGGTAATCCATAAAATAAAAGAGAATGAAAAAAAATGTTACCATCTGGAGAGAAACTGTTGTCATTCTACACTGTTAGTTGAGGCCTGTTCTTTCTAGATTCACAAATGCCAGAGAAGTGTTAAGGACCCATTAGCACACAGCTGAGCCCTTCTCCGTCCTATGATCAGCCATTGCACTACTGGGTGTTTACCCCAAAGATACAGACGTAGTAAAGAGAAGGGCCATATGCACCCC
>NW_023179072.1:0-1499 GCF_002007445.2 Ailuropoda melanoleuca
CCCAAAGATGCTACACACGCAAAAATCCCTGTTAGGACTAGTAACTGAATTCAGCAAAGTTGCAAGTTATAAAATCAACACGCAAATGTCAGTTGTATTTCTACACACTAACAATGAGTTACCCAAAAGTGAAATTAAGAAAACAGTCCCGTTTATAATAGTGTCAAAAAGAATAAAATACTTAGGAAAAAACTTAACCAAGGAGGTGAAAGACTTGTACACCGAAAACTATAAAGCCCTGATGAAAGAAATTAAAGACAACATACATAACTGGAAATATTACCCCGTGCTCATGGATTGGAGGACTTAACATTGTTAAAATGCCCATACCACACAAAGCAATCTACAGATTCAATGTCATCCCCATCAAAACCCCAATGCTATTTTTCTACAGAAATGCTTCTACAAAGCAATCCTACGATTCATGCGGATCCACAAAAGACCACGAATAGCCAAAACGACTCCAAGAAAGAACAACAACAACAACAAGCTGGAGCCATCACGCTTCCTGATTTGAAAAATACACTACAAAGCTACAGGAATAAAAACAGTGTGGTACTAGCATACAGACAGATGTATAGACCAATGGAACAGAACGGGGAGCCCGGAAATAAAGTCTCGCATATACAGTCAACTGATTTTTGATGAGGGGGCCAAGGATACAAAATGGGGAACAGATAGTGTCTTCAACAAATGAAGCTGGGGAAACTTTATAGCCACATGCAAAAGAACAAAAGAGGGTAGGTCTCGTGTTAAGTGTTCTTAGGACATTAAAAACAATAACGACAACAGCACCCTGACCAAAAACAGAAGGGGAAGGTACAGGATTCCATCCACTCCCAAACGAGTATATAGCCGTGTGAAGACGAGGTCTGTGTCACTGAGGATGATTCGCTAATGTGGCAATACAACTGAAGGTAATCTCCATTCACAGGCCTATAGTCTCACTCTGGCTTTTCTCATTCTCCTATATATCCGTGCTGTCTCTTGCAATTATAGGTTGGTATATAAAGCCACTTATAGTCACTTTAATAATTCTGAAAGCAAATATGCCATGGAATACTTACAAAATGCAATTGAAAATAAAATTGGCTCACGCCATTTAAGGAACACTGGCAGCACAAAGAGAAGTAAAGGAAAGTACAATTGGCTGCTCTCTGTTTAAGAAACATTGGCCGTGCAAAGAAAAGTAAACGACATCGGGAAATGATTTAAAGACTTCCTACTTCCAAACTCTATATTCATCACTACTCTCCTAAGAAAGACTGACCCCGGAACAAAGAACCATGATATTACATTGTTAATAAAGGATCCGTTTCATGCATGATTATGCAGATTTCTTGGTAAAATTCCCAATCTACCATTCCCTGTTTTGAGTAACACCCACAAAACCATGAATGAATCTGAAAAGTAAAAGTACATTTAGCGTTTATGTTAAATCAGAGCTATGAATTCAAAATGGAAAATGCCTAATTGATTTTAATTGATTGTAAGGGCAT
>NW_023179073.1:0-1502 GCF_002007445.2 Ailuropoda melanoleuca
TTCTCTCTCTCTCTCTCTCTCTCTCTCTCGCTCTCTCTCTGTCTCTTCCCCTTCAAAATCAAAGTTCCAGAAAGAGATTTTTACATTCCCCGGTAACATTCTTCACTTCCCACTGAATCCTTATCTGACTACTTCTGTCCTCATGATTGCAATGACTCACTCTCACCAAGGCCACAAGCCACCTTATTCTCACTAGGTCCAGATTATTGTATAAATATATTAACATACTGACTATTAATTTTACTGATCTCCTGTGGTGCTGTGAGCACTGAATTTGGCAATACATTAAAAAAAAATCTTGGTGATAAGAAATTTTAGCTGTATTTGTTCCATTTCACGTATCTTTATTGACATTACTGTATCCACAGGCATGAAGAAAAGATAGGATACTGTCTGAGGATTATTCACAATGACATATGGGGTGTGGTGTACTGAGTGTGGTAGTTGCCTAGGACCCCATAACAAATCTCCACAAATTCTGTGGTTTGAGATGTCAAAAATGTATCCTCTCATAGTTCTGAAGACCAGAAGCCCAAAATCAAGGTGTCAGGCAGGGCCATACTCCCTCTGAAGGCTCTAGGGCAAAATTCATTCTCGACTCTCCCAGTGTCTGGTGGCTCCTGGCTTTCTGTGGTCTGTGGCAGCATAACTCCAACCTCTGCCCCGTCTTCACATGGCCTTCTTTCCTGTGTGTGAAATCTCTCTCTTGTTTCTAAGGACAACAGTCATTGGATTTAGGGACCACTCTAAACCCAAGATGATTTCGTCTCAAGATCCTTAACTACATGCGCACAGACCTTGTTTCCAAATAAGGTCTCACCGTAAGTTCAGGGCTTGGGGTTTGGACATATCTTGTTCTGGACATAAATCAATCTGACTACAGCGATACGCAGGTTAAAACAACTAACATGAGATATCACCTTGTGTATAGAAATATGCAAATACATGCATATGTGCATAAACACATAAATACCTGCCTAAGAAAGACGATAATGCGCTCGGGAAGAATATAATGTAGAATAAAACATTCAGGGGCTGTCTTTGGGTTGCATGTTTTGGGGTGATGTTTTCTCCCCCTCTCTTCTATATTATCTACTTTACCTAAAATAAATACCAATTGCTCTTGCAACTACATATTTAAAAAATAAATAAATAAAACGACAGGGAAGCAAGTGCATTCTTAGCCCACCCACAGGGAAACCTTCAGAACGACCACCCTGCCCTAGGCGTGAGGGGAGGGTCCTGTGGGGTGGGTGTCTTTATGATAATCACCTGTGACCAACAAAGAATAAACAGACCCTAAGAGGGAAGTAAGCTATTGAAGGTGTTATCAATAGAGATGTTAAAAGGATTTAAGTTCCCTGGTTAGCTTTCTACAAAAGACCAACCCTGAAGGCCCTCCTTGGCAACCCTATCAGGACCCCTCTCACTCCTTAGAGCTTTTTCTGTATCCTTGCTTAACAAACGTCTATCCCGTCTATCCCGTTACTGAAAAAAAAAAA
>NW_023179074.1:0-1507 GCF_002007445.2 Ailuropoda melanoleuca
CTTGTGTTCCCTCTCTCGCTGGCTGTCTCTATCTCTGTCAGATAAATAAATAAAATCTTTAAAAAAAATCAATAAATAAAAAGAAAAGACACACTGGGTTCTGTATACTCCAGATTTATTTGTGAAGTCTGGTCACATCATTTATTTGGTCGCAGCCTTTGAGTTTGCTCACAGCTTTCTCTCCATCAGCCTCTCCTCTTTTCCAGGACAGGTTTCTTCTCTCCACATCTAAGCTCACTTGGTCCCAGTAATTCTAGTTGCTCTTTCAACTGGATTCTTCCCGGGACCTCTTTTGGTACTGCTGTGACAGATGAGAAGTAGCCCCTCCCTATTTCCCAGAAACTTCTAGCTGGCTCATCGCTGGATGCTTCACGTCCTTCTAGTAGCCCCTGAACCCCACCACCCACGGAAATTCATCCTGCCGGCACCTTTAGCTCAAGGAAAAGCTTCCTTGTTGTTCTTCATTCCTGTCTCTGCCCTGCTTAAACAGGCAGGTTCCCAGCCAACACCTTCTTACAAGACCCACTCATCAAAAGCTTTTCCAATTACCCTTTCAAAACCCAGTTCATTTGCATTGTTTGAGCTTGCTTTGTTTTGTTTTCCTCCAACAAACAGAGAATGTTTGGGGGACTGTTATTTATTTGCCACATTCTTCTTAGAGTCTGGCTGAAATTATCGAGTAAAATGGAGTCTGTTCTGCCCACATTGGGGAGAAAATGGCTCAGCCTTCCCTCTCTGAGCCTCTTGGCTGTTTCCAGACCCTAGACCCTTCCTGGCCTTTGCTAGATTGGCCTCATGGGCCTAATTTTGGCTTCTGGAAGGCTCCAGGTATTTCGCCTGCTTTCCTCAGCCTCTTTTTTCCTTGGCTCTTTTCTTCCCTGAGGAGCGGGCTACAATCACCACATCTCTCTCAGTGGACTTGCAGCTTCCGATCGTCAGTTCACAGATTCTCTAATTTTATTTAATGGTTTCATAAAGAAGCAACGGGGATTACAGTTCTTTACCAAAGTTGACACCCAGGGCACTGTATGCAGGAGGTTTAGAATATCCTTGTTTAAATGAAGCAGATAGTGGCTGGTTTTCCATCTTTACATTAGCGGCTAGTTTTCACCACTGTGTGGGGCGGGATAGAGATACTTGGTTTGCTGGGAACCCTTCTTGTTTCTGGCAGTCAAGTCTCCCTAGTTGTGGCCCCGGAGGAAACAGAGTTCACTTGATCCTGTCTGCTACATGTACTTTCATGCACACTCCTATTTAAAAAAAACTCTTCCCGAATTTTCTTTTCAGGTTCCCAGTCACGTGGTCTGATTTCACTCTATGGGAGATATGTCACGATAGCCTCCAAGATTCACTTCCTGAACTCCAGATAAATGTATATTTAACATGGCATATTTTTTGCAAGTCTCCAAGACTTTCCAGAGTCAGAGATGGGCATACTGCCAACTACCCTGAGGGCATGTGGGCTCCATCCATCTCAGACTAATATTTCCCAGATAGGTACAACAAG
>NW_023179075.1:0-1507 GCF_002007445.2 Ailuropoda melanoleuca
GATGCCGCTCTGGCACATGAGTTGGGGGACGGGTGCAGGGAGAGAATCTTCAAGCCGACTCCCTGCAGAGCACGGAACCAGACACAAGCCTCCATCCCACCACCCATGAGATTGTGACCTGAGAGGGAACCAAGAGTCAGACGCTTAACCAACTGAGCCACCCAGGCCCCACACAGGATTCCATTTCTGTGACATTCTCTCGAAGTCCAAACCATAGGGACAGAGAACAGATCAGTGGTTGCCAGTGTCTGGGTGTTGAGAGAAGGGGTTTAACTATGAGAGCATGACGGGTTTTGGCGAGTGATGAAAGATTTTGTCGTTTGATTGTGGTGGTGGTTCCCTAACAGTATGAGTTTGTAAGGACTCATAGACCTTGATGTAAATTCTATCTCAATAATCGAATTAAAAAGATTTCTTTGAAAAGTACATCATGAATGGATATTGATAGTTAACTAATGATTTTTTCTGAATTTGAGTATCATAATTTTGTATTTTACTGTCTGTATGATCTATATATTGCTCAGAGTGGGGTGTTGAAATCCTGTACTATTTTCGTTGTTGTCTAACAGATCTGCTTTAGATCTGTTAGTATTTGCTCAATATATATTGAGCTCCACCTAAAGAAGTAAAACAGTAAGAAACATAAAGGAACTAATTGATACCAATATAATGATAGTAAGGACTTTAACACCTTACTTACACAATGGACAGATCATCCAAACAGAACAAGAAGGAAATAATGGCTTTGAATGACCCCCTGGAATAGATGGATTTAACAGATAGAGTCAAAACATTCCATCCTAAAATGAGAATATGCATTCTTTTCAAGTCCTCATGGAGCATTCTTCAGAAGAGATCACATATTAGCCCATAAAACAAACGTCAACAAATTCACAAAGATTGAAATCATACCATGCATATTTCCTGGCCTCAGTGCTATAAAACTAGCAGTCAAACACAATAAAATGTCTATCTAGACAACAAATACTTGGAAGTTAAATAATATGCTACTAAACAATGAATGGGTCAACCAGGAGATCAACGAAGACATAAGAAAGTATATGAAACAAATGAAAATGAAAACACAATGGTCTAAAACCTCTGGGATGCAGCACAAGTGACCCTAAGGGGGAAGTTTATAGCAATACAGGCTTACCTCAAGAAGGAAGAAAAATCTCAAACAACATAACCTTGCACCTAAAGGAGTTAGTAAAAGAACAACAATCAATCTAAGACCAGGAGAAGGAGGGGGCGCCTGGGTGGCTCAGTTGGCTGGGCATCTGCCTTTGGCTAGGGTCATGATCCTGGAGTCCTGCGATTGAGCCCTGAATCAGGCTCCCTGCTCAGTGGGGAGTCTGCTTCTCCCTCTCCCCCCAGTTGTGCTCTCGCTCTCTCTTTCTGTCTCAAATAAATGAACAAAATCTTTAAAAAAATAGAAAATAAAACCAGCAGAAGGAAAGAAATAACAGAGATCAGAGTGGAAATAAATGATATGGAAACTGAAAAA
>NW_023179076.1:0-1508 GCF_002007445.2 Ailuropoda melanoleuca
TAATGACCAAAAAAAAAAAAAAAAAGAACAACAAATGACCAACGATTTTACTAAATAAAATGAATAAACGGAGTCGGGATAATTTCCTAAAGGTTGACTGATTTGTGGTTGGTTGGTGGCTATCTTAAAACCTGTCGATAGAGAAAGATGACACCTGTTTGGGCTTCATGTGTACAGGGGATGGCTCACCTGTGTCAGCAGGCTTTTATGAGGCTAAGAGGGGATGCAAAACTACCATAGCACTGGTTACATTAACCAAATGCAGGTGCGATCATGGGACAGGTGTCCTCTCTCATCAGCCATTTCCCTAGTCAGTGATGTAGCTGTAATGTGAGGGTGTTTCATCAACCAGTAGTTCTGCATCACCTCCTGAAGGTACTAGCATTTTGAGCGTGGTGTATTCAGTTGACTTTTGCTCACTCAGGTGGTATCAGATTTTGATTTCCCACTGTGAAGCATGCTTTGGAATACACTGTGCTGCTAGTAGATACGTACACAAGGAGACAACATTATCTGTGTTCAGAGTTGGTTTTTAATTCATATTGTGGCAGGTTTCTTACAGGACCCACTTAAGAGGGGAAAGGAGACACACGATGATAGTATTTTAAATGCCCAAGAGAAGCTACAGCCCCCTCCTCTGATGTTGTCTGTTTCCATGACAACTAGGTACCCGAGAAGGCTTCTCCTAGGCCAGAGAATCACTGTTCCCTGTACGTGTCTGTTTCTCCATTGAAATGCCCTTAACTAGTACATTTTTACCTGCCCGCACATGTGCACATCCACCACACAGAGGCTCACCTGTACCTACAGCATCACCAAAAAACCTTCCAAGTAGAAATGAGTTCTCTTTGGCTTTTTCCAAGAAGCATCAGCCTTCCCAAAGGAGAGGTGTACAAGTTACCAAACATGTTGATCCATGACCCTGAGCTCCTTTCTCTATATCCTGAGGCAGCCCCACCCCCACCCCTTCTTGCCTGGCAGACGTCTTGAGTTACTTTCTTAATTTCTTTAGAGTTAATTACAGAAGCACTAGATTAGGACAGCCTTCTTATAGAAGATTCACAGAAATGGTTAAAAACTCTTCAGCACCACCCCTGCCACGGGTCTGGGCCTCCTTCCCAGAGAAGAGTACTTTTGTCAGTGTACTGTGCTTCTTTCCAGACCCTCTTCTATATGTTTGTACATATATTTATATCCCCATAGACAGTTTAGAGCATCGTTTTATCCTTTGAGTTTTTTTAACATTATATTAACATAATTATACCTGAATTATTTTAAAATATCTTGCTTTTTTCAATCAGCAGTATGCTTTAGAAGTGTATGTCAGCACATACATAGTTACTTGATTCTTTTAAACTCCTACATAATAGTCAATAGTATGAATGTAACTAAAAAGCATTTATTCATTCTCCTGCTATTAGATTTCTGTTGTTTCCCGCTTCACTACCCAAAACAGAGCTGTAATGAGCATCCTTGGATATGCCTACTAGTCTGAACTACCTTCCGCC
>NW_023179077.1:0-1508 GCF_002007445.2 Ailuropoda melanoleuca
AATAAATAAATAAAATCTTTAAAAAAAAAGAAGAAGCTCCTAAGAGCTGTACAAAATGGAAGACTTTCATAGGCAGAAGGAGGCAGGATGAGGAAATTACTAGCAAGTAGTGAATTGTTTAAGACAAGGTCACCTCCCTTTTGGGGGATGGAAGGGGTCTATTAGGCAGATTACCTCGTTATACTGACCAGGAGATTCTAGACCGACTAGTTAAGATTACGTTTGTGGGAGAGGCTGAAACTGCAGTTAGGTTAGGTGTTAAGTCTCTGTTTGGTGACATGGGCTTAGCACGAGTGACTCCATTTGGGGCCTGTTGTCTCTTTTTTAACAATGTGAAGTGATCAGTCACCACGGTTGACATGCACTAACCAGTGGCATACATAACCTTATCGTTAACTGTATCTTTTTTTTCCTACAACATGACAGAACCTAGGAATTGATTACCAGTCGAGCAATCGTAATGGTAGTCCTGGTATCTGTGGGGCAAAAATGTAGACATCTTTTTTGAAGTTCATGGACTCCTTTCTCTCCACTTGCCCACAGCACCCACTAGGCCAACCGACTCTACCACAGGAGAAGCCAGTGGCATTATTAAGGCCTTGTCTATGCTGATGTGGACATACAGAAAGAGAGAATTCCTCCACGGAGAGAAATGGGGGAGAAATGAAAGGACGGAACCCTGCGAGCTGGTTCAGGATCACAGTGAGTGTCCTGGCAAAATGTATGGAATGCGCAGGAGAGACAGGTCAGGGGCAGTTGTGATGGTCTTGTGCAGAGGGGCTAGGTTACTCTGCTGGGACAGGTGGGCTTTGTAATGTGTCCTTTTTTTCCTCTTTTACTAGTAGCTATCAGCCTCCGTCATCTAAGGGCAGGTTCAGAGAAGGCATATAAAGGGATTAGAGTAGAGGATGGCTAAAGGCAAAGGTGAAAACTACACCCAAGGAGGTGGAACAACTTTGCACTGGATGCCTCAGTTTGGCTCAAGGTGAGTGCGGGAGATGGGGGTCAAGTCTCTGGAGACCTTATCTGAGGGGCAAGCAGGGTCTTCACGAGGTGGGATCTCCTGGAAATTTATAGAAGGAAGATCATAGAGACAGGAACTACGTGAAAACACAGGCCTAGTACTTGGACCAGGATGCTGACGCACTGACTGTGCATCGAAGGGTGTCAGCGATAACATGTGTAGCAAAAGAGAACCAGGGGGTGCATGCCGAGGACATTACCTGTACCTAGTCCTGGGGAAGGAGGACAGGCCAGGGGTTGGTTGTCTTCTTTAGAATGAGAGTTCCTGGTGCTTACCCCACCTCTCCTTCCTGCAGATATCTATCTATGTCAGTCGCTCTACTGTACCTTACTCTGTGCGGTATAAGTTGGAGCCAGAAGAAATGGAGCGGCTAAAGGTAACGCAGGCTCAAGGCCCATAGTGTGCCCACACCGAGACCCACCTCTTCTTCCTCCAGCCCCTGGTTTCCCTGTCCCCACCAGAGCCTCCCGGTGGCTCTCTCCAC
>NW_023179078.1:0-1511 GCF_002007445.2 Ailuropoda melanoleuca
TTTTTTTTAGAGAGAGAGCACGAGTCAGCAGGAACAAGGGCAGGGTGGGGGGTGGGCACAGGGAGAGAATCTTAGGCAGGCTCCATGCCCAGAAGAGCCTGATGTGAGGCTCCATCTCACAACCCTGACATGACCTGAGCTGAAATCAAGAGATGGACCCTCACCTGATTGAGCCACCCAGGCACCCCAGACCACTTTAAGCCAGTAAGAAATCAGACCATATACATCAGGACCTGGCCCCAAGGTGAGGAAAAAAGGTTAAGCACAAAAGGTTCAACCCCCTGGGCCTTCCCAGGCCAAATGTCTTTCACCTAATGGAAGCGACATGTGGCCAAATACCCACAGCCCCCTGGCCTGGGCTCCTTCGGAACAAATTTTTTCTAGTTCTGTCCAGACATGGCGGCCACCAAGGTCCCAAACCTTTGCTCTCTGTGTCAGACCTCCAGGTCTGGAGACCAGGATCCTGTACCCGTGCCTGTCTCTGATGCTTCCATGGCCTGACTCAGCTTTGTACCACGCTTACCCCTGTGCCTAGTGGACCTCTTCACCTCCTGGGGACACTGTCCTCCTCTCATGCCTCACTCCTTTATCACTCCTCCCCCAGGAAGTGATGGTAACAAGGTTTGCGAGATTTGCAAAAAGCATTTCCTCATGATGGCGGGGCGGTATTGCACCAGAAATGCGGACCTGCCCTCCACACCTTTGCTAACAGAAAAACTGCCAACCTGTGTGCCGCCTGGCTAACCCAAGGTGGCTCGCCATCTTGGCCACTTTGGGGTAAAGGGGCACGAGCCTCAGAGTCTGGAGCTCCATTCTGCAAGGCCTGGTCTCTCTGGCATCCTCCCAACCTGCCTTCGTGACACAAAAGCAATGATTTCCCATCTGGGCACCCTAGCAGTGGACCTGAAAAGTATCCATGGCTATTTCTTTGCACTCCACGTTTGTCTCAGACATCTGGAAACACAATGAGGGTAGGAAGAGAGGCACAGCCAGTGCCCAGCGGAGCACATACTTCCAGAACATTCTCCCCAGTCACTGAGAGAGCAGTCTAAATGGGAGACACCCAGTAGCCAGACACAAAGGTCTGCAGCAATGCACTACCACTGGCAGTAGAGTGGAGAAAGACGAACCACCCACAGCAAGAGACTGAGGACCTAGCTCTTCTCCAGTGATGGCCCCCGGGTTCTGGAGTGGACGGTGATACGCGCAGGTAAGATGGGAGGGCAACCTGACACTGTACCACAGATGCCAAAGCCCCAGGTTGACGAGAGAAGAGTAGCAAGAAAGAAAAGAGAACCTAGTATCCAAAGAGAAAGGACAACTGAAATAGCCTATGCCTCTGCCCCAGGTAGGATCCAAGGCACCGGACACTGGGTACTATTATAAAAGAAATATAAAGGATCAAGTATAACAGGACATTGACTTTGTACAGATGTGCCAAGGCCAGGGGACTTCCGGGCTGTGAGAGAAGTCAAATGCAAAAGAGTGTTACTATTACAGGAGCCTTTAGG
>NW_023179079.1:0-1514 GCF_002007445.2 Ailuropoda melanoleuca
AAAAAATTTTTTAATTTATTTTTTACTTATTTATTTGTCAGAGAGACAGAGAGAGTGAGCACAAGCAGGGGGAGTGGCAAGCAGAGGGTGAAGCAGTCTCCCCGCTGAGCAAGGAGCCCAATGTAGGACTCGATCCCAGGATCCTGGCATCATGACCTGAGCCGAAGGCAGACACTTAGCCTACTGAGCCACCCAGGCGTCCCTGGAAGAGTAAGTTTTGTTTGCCTCAAACTTTATATTCTAAATGTTCTCAGTGAGCATAGATTCCTCTTGCATTCAGAAAAATAAAGATATTTGCATTCTGGAAAGCAA
This sequence comes from Ailuropoda melanoleuca, assembly GCF_002007445.2. Lineage (NCBI taxonomy): Eukaryota > Metazoa > Chordata > Mammalia > Carnivora > Ursidae > Ailuropoda > Ailuropoda melanoleuca. Next base: position 313 of record NW_023179079.1, read on the forward strand.
CTAATTTTTGGTGTTTAATTATGTTTTAAGCTGTTATAAGAAACCAGGCTCTCTCATATGCTACCGGATGGGGTTCTACATTCAGAGCACCTTGCCAGATGGAAATTTGACAAGACATATATAAACATGAAATCCATTTGATGCTACAATTCCTCTTCTAGGCATTAATTCTGAAGAAATATACATATATAAAACCACAATGCTATTTGATCAGAAGTGATTATTTTGGTGTCATTGGTTTAAAAAAAAATTTGAAACCACCTAAATTTCTGGCAGGATACTGGATGTCCACAGAATAAACTTATGTAGAGTTTATGAGATGTTTTTGAAGAACTTTTAATGCTATTGGAAAATGGCTATGTTGTGCAAATAAAAATTATATACTGAATATACTGGTGTATATTTATATCTATCTAATCTATCTATCTATCATCTATCTATCTATCTACCTATCTTTACATATACCTAGAATTCTATGTATATTAAAATCTCATTTAGTATAGAGTAATGGTGCTCATCCAAGGGCACGGTGCACTTGACAATGTTTGGAGACATTTTTGTTTGTGACAACTTGGGGAAAGGGGAGATGCTACCGCCATCCAGTGGATCAAAACTAGGGATGCTGCTTCAAATCCCTGAATGCACAAGCCAGCCTCTTACAACAATTATCTGGTCCAAATGTCAATAGTGTCCAGCTTGACAAACCCTGCGGTGGGGTATTTAGATAATTTGGTAAAGTTTAAAACAAAATTTAAATCACACTCAATCCTGTCAGTGATCGATAACTATTGTGAAAAGTTTGGTATATGTATGTGTTAAATTTTCTATGATAACTTTGTATTTTATAATCACCAGAAGGATATATATGAAGTAAACTACTTCGTTTTAAGAGTTAATACTTCCTTCACAATGGACAAAACGGTTTTCAAATATTAACCATATTAGTCTTTGCTTAACAAATGACGTACCTTAAGAACTGTAATTTCAGCTCATTTATGGGGAGGGACATTCCACCAGTATCAATCCATCATCATCAATCTCCCGATTTTTACCGTTCTGGTCAAAGGTTTCATTTCCAAGTATTTACACATTTGGCTAAAATAAAGAAAAACTGTGGCCCACAATGCAATGTATGTGATTATACAGGACAGCGTGGTTGACTAACCAGGTCATAGTAATCTCATTACCCTTCCAGTGGCTGG
>NW_023179080.1:0-1517 GCF_002007445.2 Ailuropoda melanoleuca
GGGGTGCAAGGGGGAGGCTGTGGGGCTTTTGGGGTGATAGGAGATGGTTGGAATCAAGGAGAAGCCCCAGGCGCAGACAGCTTCAAACAACAGGCATCAGGCTTTGGATAAACACCAGGAACAAAAGCATCACCATTAGGCAAGAGCTTTTGTGCAGAGCCCGGAGGGATGGGGAGACAGCCCAATTCCTTCCTTGAAGGATCCCGCTGTTGTTCCTGGAGGCTCTGGACAGGCACACATCGGTCAAGGACCCCCTCTCTGGTGGGGAATAGTGTGCTTTCTGAGTTAGAAGAGATCCACATGCCCATGGAAGCACCATGAAGTCATAGAATTTCAGAGCTGGAAGGAACACTTGGGGGGTCTTGAGATTTGCAAAGTGGGGAACTTGAACAACCTCCTTCAGAACTGGCAGAACCCAGGACCCTGCTGTTATGAAAAAGCCCCCAGGTGGTTCTGTGGCCAGTGGAGTTTGGGAACTACTGCTCCAGTCTGTCTGTTATTCAGTTGAGGGACAGCTGTGGTCTGAGAAGGGGCACAGCCCCTGTCTCTCCTCAGTCAGGTCTTTCCACCACCCGGCAGCCCCCCTCTTTCCTCCCGCTCTTCCTCCCCAGTGCGTTTCTGCTCTTCTGTGTCCCGCTCATCCTTTGGGGCCCGGCTGGTCACCCTTCCATCACCAACATTCTAGAACAACTGACCTCCCCTTCCCCGAGCTCCCGCAGCCCCAACTGTCTGCCAGGCAGAATCCACCCAGGGATGACAGCTTTGGGGACTTCAGTCTTTTCTCCACAACGGAATGTGCCCACCCCATGAGGACAAGCATTATTTTTCTTTTCTTCCCCCGCCCCTGTGCCCGGCAGACTGTTGGGCACATAGTAAGGGGGTGGGAGGCAGAGAGAACAGAATAGTGGACTAGCCCCCAGGAGACCACACCCACTGTGGGACAGCCGGTCACTCCAGCTCTGTGCCTCGCTTTCATCATCAGCAAAATGTGCCAAGGGAATGAGGTCAGTGGTTTGCCAACCCAGAATTTTTTAAGGCAGCGGAACCCTTTCATGCAGTAGGAATCAGCCCTCTAATGTCGAAACCAAATGACAGAGAGGTGCTGGGCTGAAGCAGGGGAGGGGCGCTCCGCCTCCCTCTTCTTCCTGGGTGCGTGATTTGAAACCCCATTCAAGAACTCCTGGCTGACCCCTTACCCTGCTAATGCCCACATGCCAAGTGTCTCCTAAATACTCACGATCGGCCAATCTGTTTGATTTCCGCCAGCCCTTTCCTGCCGCCACGTTGAAATGTTCTGTTCCATGGCCCTCCGCCCGGCAGTGTCTGGACATTCCATTCCATTCTGCGCCTTGCACACAGGACTGCCCAGCTGGACAGCTGGAGTGCTGCACTGTCCCTCGTGGGGAGGGAGGCCTCAGCGTCTGGGCACGGCTGATAAGTTTTCATCATATTTAACATGAGACTCGGGGTTCCCTGGGGAGGAGGAAGCTGCTTGGAGATCCCCGCCTTGTAAGCTG
>NW_023179081.1:0-178 GCF_002007445.2 Ailuropoda melanoleuca
GTACTCTAGACTTTTTAGACTCAGGATCCTTTTACGCTGTTAAATTTTTGAGGCCTCTAAAGAGCTTTTTAGTTTTTATTTTATTTTTTAAAAAGATTTTATTGGGGTGCCTGGGTGGCACAGTGGTTGGGCGTCTGCCTTCGGCTCAGGGCATGATCCCGGCATTATGGGATCGAGC
>NW_023179081.1:296-2726 GCF_002007445.2 Ailuropoda melanoleuca
AAAAAAAAGATTTTATTTGTTTGAGAGAGTGAGCGGGAGCAGGGGAGGGGAGAGGGGAGGCAGAAGCAGACTTCCTGCTTGGCAGGGAGGCCTGTTGGGGTGTGGGGGGTCTGATCCCAGGACCCAGGATCGTGATCTGACCAAAAGGCAGACGTATAACCGACTGAGCCACCCAGGTGCCCCCCCCAAAGCTTTTTATTTTTAATTTCTAAAAGATTTTATTTGAGAGAGAACAAGTGGTGGGGAGGGGCAGAGGGAGGGAGGGAGAGAAGCAGACACCCTGCAGAACAGGAAGCCTTGGGGGGGGGCTTGATCCCAGGACCCTCCCAGGACCCAGAGATCATGATCTGAGCTGAAGGCAGATGCAAGACGCTTAACTGACTGAGCCACCCAGGTGCCCCACCCCCGCAAGAGCTTTTTATTTTTTATTTTTTTATTTTTTAAAGATTTTATTTATTTGTTTGACAGAGATAGAGACAGCCAGCGAGAGGGAACACAAGCCGGGGGAGCAGGAGAGGAAGAAGCAGGCTTCCAGTGGAGGAGCCTGATGTGGGGCTCGATCCCATAATGCCGGGATCACACCCTGAGCCGAAGGCAGGCGCTTAACCACTGTGCCACCCAGGCACCCCCCAAAGAGCTTTTTAAATGTGATTTAATTTTAGCAATATTTACCATATTATAAAATAAAATTCAGAAACTTAAAAACAAGCCTACTGTGACATTTTATGTTATTTTATTTTTATTTTTTTAAGATTGTATTTATTTATTTAACAGAGTCAGCGAGAGGGGGAACACAAGCAGGGGAAATGGGAGAAGGAGAAGCAGTCTCCCAGCAGAGCAGGGAGCCCGATGCGGGGCTTGATCCCAGGACCCTGGGATCAGGCCCTGTGCTGAAGGCAGATGCTTAACAACTGAGTCACCCAGGCACCCCCTATTGTGACATTTTAAACCTAGAATTTATAAAAAATATTTTCCAAAACAGTGAGGCAAAGCGTTTTTACATTTGAAAAAAATTTTTAGCATATAGTTTAATAGAAAACAGCTGGATTCTCTTATCTGCTTCTGCATTCATTCTATTGTGATTTGTTTTTTAGTTGAGGTATAGAAGGAAATCTGGCTGCACATAGACCTGTAGTTGGAAAGGGAGTACCTAGCAGACCCTCTGAAAGGACCTTGGACACCCTCAGGGGTCCTTGGATCATACCTTGAAAACTGCCGATGTACGCTGTTCCATACCTGTTTTTTTTTTTNTGCCAATGTATGCTGTTCCATACCTGTTTTTTTTTGTTTTCCACATAACATGTCTGAGGTAGTTCCATATCAGCACATAAAGAACTTCCTCATTCATTTGATTCATCCTTTAGTCTAGTCCAGTACCTCTGTGACTTCTTCTGTTGCTAACAATTATGCTAGAACGAAGGGCGTCATACAAAGTTACCCATCCCAGCGCGGGGCTCTTGAAGGGGTTGTGTTCAGAACTAGTGGCTGACAAGCTTCCCTGAAGCACAACTGTCCAAAGCTCTTACTTAGTCTACACCTGCAGGTGACACCAGGACCTGGAAGTGAGTCGGCATTACTGTCTGCAGAGGCTGACTGCTATGATGAGCCATTCAGTTCTCAGGAGCTGAGTGCTGAAAGCTTGACTATTTAAGTCCCAGTCCTGTGGTTTGAATGGGAAGGGGTGACTTGTGCCCCAGGCTGTCATTCGGGGACCACACTGGCTTCCATCTGGTTTTCTTGGAGTTCTTCCATGGATGCTTCTACATACCGCTGGAAGAGAAAGATGAAGATATACCCATTCCTCAGCTTGGCAGTGACGCTCACCATTTCTCACATTCCAGTGGTGAGAGCTAGTCACATGGCCCTGGCCACTGGGGGTAGTCCAAGCTCAGNACTATGATGAGCGATTCAGGTCTCAGGAGCTGAGTGCTGAAAGCTTGACTATTTAAGTCCCAGTCCTGTGGTTTGAATGGGAAGGGGTGACTTGTGCCCCAGGCTGTCATTCGGGGACCACACTGGCTTCCATCTGGTTTTCTTGGAGTTCTTCCATGGATGCTTCTACATACCGCTGGAAGAGAAAGATGAAGATATACCCATTCCTCAGCTTGGCAGTGACGCTCACCATTTCTCACATTCCAGTGGTGAGAGCTAGTCACATGGCCCTGGCCACTGGGGGTAGTCCAAGCTCAGGAAGAAGCTGCCCTGACTGCAGTTGCTGATGAACGTACAGTAGATAGCAGATGATGGCCAATTATCCTAGACACTCAATGGAAATCAGTTTCTATTAACCCTTACTTGCAAGATATTTACTGATTAGTACAGTAAGTAGCTGCAAATTGAATGTAAATTATTGGTTCATACAACACATGTCATTTGGTCACAGATTCTTTTTGTTCTTATTCAATTATTTCTTTCCCTACTTACCAATTG
>NW_023179082.1:0-192 GCF_002007445.2 Ailuropoda melanoleuca
AGTAAGGGAGCATGAATGAAAAGTTTCAGGATTTTCGAGGATTCAGCGCCCTTCTCATTGGTAATAAAGCACAGCGTCCAGGAAAACAACTTCATCGAACAGCAGCCTTTTCATTGGGGAACCCGATTCCACATTGGGTGTAGGGGCCTGGGGAGTATCCAGCCCTTAGAACCAAGAAACAAAGTGAGGGGA
>NW_023179082.1:413-837 GCF_002007445.2 Ailuropoda melanoleuca
AGCACTATCATCACCCTTCGTGAATAGGGAAACATGAGGGAAAGTGGTCGCGGAAGCCTGACGAGAGTGCCCCATAGTGGTCTCTGAGACACCACACAGTCCAGGGAAATATCAACGATCATCATCTCTCGTGAGTAAGGGAGCATGAATGAAAAGGTTCAGGATTTTCGAGCACTCAGCGCCCTTCTCATTGGTAATAATGCAGAGCGTCCAGGAAAACACCTCCAGCGAACAGCAGCCTTTTCACTGGGGACCCCGATTCCACATTCGTTGTAGGGGCCTGGGGAAGATCCAGCCCTTAGAACCAAGATAAAAAGTGTGATGAGAAAGCCCTTGAAGTCACGACGGACTTATGGAAGGTGGAACAGGAATCAAGGTGTTTTGTTACCGTGAATGAAACACGACGAACCCAGCACTGAGAAAG
>NW_023179082.1:1018-1533 GCF_002007445.2 Ailuropoda melanoleuca
TGAATAGGGAAACATGAGGGAAAGTGGTCGCGGAAGCGTGAGGAGCGTGTCCCATAGTGGTCTCTGAGACGCCACACAGTCCAGGGAAATATCAACGATCATCATCTCTCGTGAGTAAGGGAGCATGAATGAAAAGGGTCAGGATTTTCGAGGACTCAGCGCCCTTCTCATTGGTAATAAAGCAGAGCGTCCAGGGAAACACCTCCAGCGAACAGCAGCCTTTTCACTGGGGACCCCGATTCCACATTGGGTGTAGGGGCCTGGGGAGGATCCAGCCCTTAGAACCAAGAAACAATGTGTGAGGGGAAAGAACTTGAAGTCACGACAGCCTTATGGAAGGTGGAAGAGGAATCAAGGTGTTATGGTACAGAGAATGAAACATGACGAACACAGCACTGAGAAAGACAATTCGGCCCAAACCCGCTTCCAACGAAATATTTGCTCCCTGGAGAAATCCTGTCAAAACTGCTGGCGGCAATGGAACGAAAAGGCCCAAAACACGTCCGTCAGAAACA
>NW_023179082.1:1675-1784 GCF_002007445.2 Ailuropoda melanoleuca
TATCAACGATCATCAACTCTCGTGAGTAAGGGAGCATCAATGAAAAGGTTCAGGATTTTCGAGAACTCAGCGCCCTTCTCATTGGTAATAAAGCAGAGCGTCCAGGAAA
>NW_023179083.1:0-29297 GCF_002007445.2 Ailuropoda melanoleuca
TAATATTTATAAAATGAAAGTCAGTTTTTATTTTAACCAAAAAGTGGAACAGTAAACACCCTTACCTTAAACCTATGGTAATCCTTCAAAAACTCAAAAACTAATTTTTTGCATTTAATTTCATTCAAAGGGTCTTTCTGCTCTTGTTTAAAACTTCTAGTCAGGATTATAGAAAGTCATATACCTTGGATCAAAAAACTAAACAGATTTTGATGCTTACAAATAGGAAAAAAATTTGTGTTCTTTTATTTTCTTTATAAAATATAGGGTCTAATCCCAGTCCTTTGAGAATGGTTTAAACAGGGATTTTAATTGACCTCAAAGTGTTACCCATTTAAGATCTCTCAGCAGGCTTCCATCTAACCTCAAATTTTTAATCAATGCCTTCGTGGTAAGAACTATAGTTTCTGTCATTTTCATTCTAAATCTGCAATAAGTTTGAAGCCACCCACTCATGTTAACTCTTCATCTAACCTCAGGGGCCGACACTGGAATCATTAGGACTCTCCTAGAAAATACTGGACTCGAATAAGCGCGGAGGCAGACAAGGAGACAGCAAGAAAAGAAAGAAAGAGAAACGAAAGTCATCCCTTATTGATGGGAGTCCCAGGTCCCCTGCAGAGAGCCTCCCATACTATTATCCTGTTGTACAGATGGGGCTGCGGTAGGGCAGAGAGAAGAATGTATTGCTCAAACCCAACAGCAGAGCTGAGATTAGAACCTACGTCTTCTGTCTCCAAGATTATCCTTCTTGCTATTCAATCTAAGCCCTCATTCTTCAAGAAGAAAAAAGATGGGTTGAAATAATGTCGCTAAAAAGAATAGCATATTTTTATAGCAAGTTATTTAAAATTATACCTTAAAATTTCTTAAAAGTTTCGAATTTATTACTAAAATCCTACTGTGTTTAAACAGAAAGTAACATACTTATCCCCCCAAATGAGCAAGTGTATATGTCTATAATATTCCCTTATAAAAACAACTGATTCATAAGAAATCCTGTATCAGTGCATGTGTGTATGTGTGTGCTGAGTACAACATTGGAACAAATACACACATCCACACATGCACACACACATAGTTTTTGATTAGTTCCAAATGCAATACACAAATAAAATGGTCAGAAGTTAGGAAAGGGAAAATTGGGGGTGACTATTCTTTTTCTTTATCAAATCTGATTGGCAACCTGGACGTATTTCTATCAACTATGACGGTATTACAAATGTGCCTAGTTGATTATCACCATGCAGCAAAATTCATAGGTCACCATCATTTTTAACCTTGGTACAACATGTTACCAAAGAGAAATCCGCATCCTGCATTCGTACTGCGTAAAAGAAAACGAATACCTTGTGAAAAGGTCTATCTGAAGATTTCACAATGTGCAAGTAGCTCAGACACATTATGTATTCAGGAGAGTTAGACAAAGCTATTAACTCATCAACACTGCATTACCTAATGAAATTCTTCTACATTGCCTAAGCAGGGACATTACATCATTTCTATTTTTACTATTTATGTCACAGGCCATATTTTTGTCCTGTGAATTTTTTCAGACCATTTCTTTCAAGATTTACATTTAAAGAAATAGTTTGTATTAAACTACAAATATGGCATATTAATTTATGAAGTACTATAAAAATGGCAAAGACTTCCTCAAAATTCATCTTTTAATAATACCATCAAAATGAATTTTTAAAATTTACTTCTCAAGTTTGCCTGTTGTGGCAGAGACCACTAAGTGTCCTCCTATTACATATTTTCCTTCTCTTCCACAGTACAATAAAATGATAGCTGGATAAATGGCTATTTTGAGTAAGGACAACATTTCTCAGCAGCTAACTATAGCCATGTGACTATGAATGTAGTTCACAGAATTTTTAATTTATAGACTTAAGTTCATAGTCACAGGACTATACCTAGTATGTACATAAGTATATAGAGGTGGAGGAATAACTTCTAAAGTATGTCTTTGAAGCGAATATACATATCTTTTCTCAACCATCCCTGCTTCCTGCTGGATGGAAACCGGACTGGATTGCTGAAGCTCATGCAGCCATCTTGGACCATGAGGCAGCAGTCCCCTCCCCAGGATGGCATAGCAAAAAGACGGAAGTGTATGAGTCCCTGGCACTGTGAACGTCCCGCCTCTACGTTGACTGTGAATATCTACTACAGAGAAAAGAAAAACTTAATTTTGTCTAAGTCACTGTTACTTGGATCTTTTCAGTGAAATTAAATAAAAATGAAAACTCATCTCTATTATCTTTCCCCATAAAATATTGATTTTTAAAAAATATAACATGCTACTTTAGAGGTCATATTTTCATGGTATAAAAGCAGAATGCTTGTTATGTGTATTTTACCACAATAAAAAATATTAGGAAAGAAAACAACAATAAAAACAGATGATAAAGGTAGGATCTAGTACTAGCCTGGAACAGAGTAGATAATGCTTTTGTTTCTAATAAATGAATATTTTTGGCTCTGTAATTATCAGCATTATAGCAATAAAGGCTTCCATTATTTTTAAGTGCAAATTATAACACTTGAGTTCCATTATGAGGTATAAACTTGGGAACTAATTTTTAAATTCTATTTACCCTACCAACATTTTTTTTCCATTGGGAATATGTATATTGAGTTCCAAATATATGTTTAACTTGTGATAATTCTGTATATTATTTCCTAAAATTAGAGAACTAAAGCAGTGATGAGACCTTAGTAAGAACCACTAGCTCAATACGCAACGCAGCAGGATGTAACAGTATTAACATTTCATTAACTACAGAGGTAGTAGCAGAAAGCTGCATCTGTTCATTTGTCTAGCTCTTCATCACTTAAGAAAAGTGTATTGATCGTCTACCTTGAGCAAGGTACTGAACAAGACTTAAACATAAAATATGATACTTGACTTCTGGAGCTTATTGCCTAATGAAGACATAACATGCTTGCACAAAAAGCACCCATAGGCAGTTTTAACACTTGTGAAGTAAGAATTCCCAACCGAATAGAAAAAGAAACATTGAAGTTTGTCTTTTAAGACTTTATTTATTTATTTAATGGAAAGAGAGAGAGAGAGCGCGTGCATGAGAGTGCACAAGCAGGGGGAGTAGCAGAGGAAGAAGCAGGGTAGAGCCTGATTCGGGTCTTGAACCCAGGACCCTGGGATCATGACCTGAGCCAAAGGCAGAAGCTTCACCAACTGAGCCACCCAGGTGCCCTGAAGTTTTTATTATAGTCATTTCTCTGCAGATTTCTCAGATGAGTATAATAATAGTTTAAATTACTATAACTTATATATAACATATGTATATATGTACATATACATATATATACCTGCACAACCACAGAAAGAGTAGCATCTCACTTAGTGAGGGACTGATAGCTGGGGTTAAGTTCCAAAGTCGGGGTTAAGTTCCAAAGTCAGGCATAAGGCAAAAATCACTCACAATTTAAGGTCCCCTTGACAACTCCTTGTATGGTTCATAAAGTATAGTACATTTGCTTTTGTGTATCCTTCTAACTTTTCATTAATCAAGGATTCTCTAGGGCTCTTGATTTTCCATTCTTCTTGTAGGCACTCCAACAATTAGTTTTACTTTTTTGTCAATGATTGGGAAATCCTAAAATTATTTGCACATTCTTCCCAGATAACAGATACTGGCAGCTTCAGGATTAGACAGCATCCTTTGCCTGTGACATTATTTGAAAGGTTTTTTTTTTCCATGTGTAGTTAAATGTTTGTAACTTAAATACATAACCGATAAGATTCTACTACAAGGTTACAATGACATTTCACACGATGAATTGCGCTGGGATCTTTTTTCACTAAACCTAATGGGTATCCTGAAATTTAGAACTTGTTTGTTTTCCTATTTCTTATATAAATATTGAGCTCCCTGGTTTTCTACTGGACACGTGGGGTGTGGCGGTGGCAGGGTTGGCCTTTTTAGAAATGCAGAATCTCACACCTATCTCCGTATCAACTGAATTAGAATCTGGATTTTACCAGGATCTCTAGTAATTCTCATTTCTTTTCCTTGGGTGACTTTCAGAAGCACTGCCCTCAAGAGTCAGAGACCCTACTAACACTGCCTCTATTTCCCCACTTGCCCATAGCATTATTCTGCCTTCAAATCTAATGTAGTTGGAACAAGGGGCAGTAGAAAACAAAGCAGGGATAAATTCAAGCCCAGCTGGTGAAAGATAATACCTTCTCACATGACTATTCTCCCTGTCCCATGTTCTTTAATATGTGACCCATGGACTCTCTTCAAGAGAAATCAACTGGAGCACTCTGTCAAATGCAGATTTACAAACCCTAGCTCAAATAAACAAACTTTTGTGTGGGAGCCCAAGAACCTGTATTTTACAAGCAATCCAGGAATCCCTTTATGACTAATAGAGTTGAGAATCACTCATTATTAGTACCAGGCTACAGAAGAGAAAGAAAACCGAGACACAGATCTTCAGTATGCAACCCGATTTCTTTAAGTAGAGGATTACAGTCTATTGTATATTAGGACAGAACCAATTTTAGTAGCAAAAGCTGTAATACTAGTTGCATTATAAATTAAAATGTCTTTCATTTATTTTTCTCCATAAATTTAGATTTATTTGGGTAATCTGAAAGATTATGATCAGTTCTTCTACTAAACTACAGTGAATAATAAATATCATTAATTATTATTATTTATTATTTTGAAGAAGGAATATAGAACTCCTAGGCTTTAGCTCAATGCAATGCAACAATGAAATAGAGAAAATAGTTTCTGTGTATCAATTATAGCCCTAGCATTATGCCAAATGCTATACTAATTATGCAGATGAGTTTATATGTTCAATATCTTAAGGGAAAAAAAGAAAATTATTGTATATGTGCTGATTCTTGAATCCACTCATTCTTGACATAATTTCAAATCAAATTGTGAAGTCACTTTCTGAGCAGCCCTTGGTTTGAAGGGAAATGCCAGGACTGTCTCTCTGGGAAGCAACTTCGCATGTTAACAGGGCTGGAGGGAAAATCAGCAAAAGCTAGCAGAGCTAATTGGAGCCCTTTGCAACAAGTCTAAAGATACACTGGCGTGATAACTGCAGGGCTTTCTACCCTGAGGCTCCAGCTGAGGAAATGAACTTTCAAGAACTCCCCGCTCTGAACCCTGGCCTTCAGAGGGCACAGAATCCAGACCCTGTAGCCCAAAGGGGCCCATTTGCTCCTGAGTGGGGCTGTTAACCCTTGGACTCTCCACTGCTACTGGGATTTATCTCATTTAATCCTCTGGTAGCCAAATTCATGAATGGTAAATATTCTACCCCACTATTCTACTCTTCCAGGGCTCTTAGTTAATATTCATTTTCTTCCCTTCTGCTTTCTGCATTTTGTGTGGCCATAATTTCCCACTTCTTCCCAATACTCAGGCACTTAATTTTTGTTTTTCTATGATTTTCTTTTGCTAATATTATCTACTTAATTTTAACATTTTATCATTTTTATATAGACATTTATCTTTTTTTATCCTACATTTTCAAGTTTCAGTTGGGAGGTGAAAATTGCCATAAGCATTTCTGCGTAAAATTGAGACTTGATCACGGTGTCCTTCTCCTCCCTCTCACAGTGTTTCCCAGTGCTGGCTGTACAACAGAATTATCTGCAGACATTAAAGATATCAATGCCCGGCTGCATTCTAAACCAAAAAAATCAGACTCTTTACAGGTGGAGCCTGGGCACCAGTATTTTTTTAAAGTTCCCTAGGTAGCTCAGCGTGCAACCATGGTGGAGAACCACAACCTTACAAGAATACCAATAAAATGACCAAATAGTTAGAAATACCTGGAAGGACACCAAGCAAAAACAAATGGACTACTGGAAGGAGAGCCTAGGGCAAACCCAACCCCCAGCTGAGTACAGAATGCCTATAGGTTCTCAGCCTCCTTCATCAAATACTGGGGAGAAAGGCGTTGAGATTTATACATTGCCCTGAAGCTACTGCAATTTTACCTCAGTTGACCTGGCATAATCCCAGTAAAGGTTTTTGTTAACAGAAACTAAGTGCCTAGTAGGGTGATTTGAAAATGATTTAATTTTCCTGAGCAAACAGTCAGTCTGAAGGTAAATTTAGGGATAGGACCAGTGAACTGTGGATGTGGGAGCTGGGGGTATATTTAACCAATAGGAAGAACATCTGTGACTCAAATGGAAGATGAGAGCATAGAATTCCAATACAGACTATTATGTTCTGGGGAAGACTGAATTCAGGAAACCTGCAAAATTTTTAACTCATCAGTTTCATGCTACTAATAAGATCTAAAAGAACTTGGAGTCCATGAAGCCAGAGTGGTAAATGACAGGGATGAAAACTGAGAATACTGAGAGGTAGGCAGAAATCCAAGTGAGCTGCATGAGAGGAGAAACAAATGCAGATCATGGAAAAGATGGAGATAGAAAAATTTAAAAATCACTTTAGAAGTTTCAAAGAGCAGAACCGATAATGAAAAATCAGAATATGAAAAGGGAAACAATTACAGCGTTATAATCTAGAATTCAGAGACCAAGGTGTGTAAAGATAAGGACTAATTGGTTGAACATTGACTACGTGCCTGTTCCTGAGCAAAATATTCCATCAAGGCAATTCATTTTTTTAATCTTCACAACAATTCCATAACATAAATGTTTATAGGTGAGGAAACTCTGATACAGGGATATGTTTTTTAATGTGCCTGGGATCATACAGTTAACAAGTGACAGAGCTGGAATTTGACCTGAGATTGATTTGACTCTTCACGCTGCGTTCTGGACTGCAAAGAGAGACAATCTTGAAAAATGTTATTTCTACCAGAAGTAACAATGATACCTACAATGGCAAACTTTCCAAGCCAAAGAAGGACCCAGGTCTGAAGAATAAAAGAGCTCGCTATATAACAGAAAGAAATATGAGAAGACGCCAACACAATTTACTATAACTTCATCGGTAAAGAACATTATGTGAACCAAAAAGCTAAATTACCTTGGGCATCCAGTACCAGCATTGTCTCAGTCAAAGAAATACCACTTTAACAACCAAAAGTAAACATTACAATCTCACCAAAGTCACTTCAGAAATGCTAAAGGAGGATTAATTTAAGATCAATCACAAAACGGGTCCTGATCTACTTTACTTATGTTTCTCTCTCAATACCTTGTTATCGCAACCAAATGACAAAGCAGCTGCCACACCCCTTGCATCTCCACCAAATCCAGTTCTCTGACTCTGCTTCCTTACCCCTGCCTCACTTTCTGGTGTTCTTTCCTCTTTACCGTTAAATGCTCCATAATCTTTAATATTACTTCTTACATACATCCTTGGCTGTTTATTTCACAATTGTGAACAGCAGATATACCTTTAAAACCTCTTGAGGGAAAAAAGTTAAAGAATTCATAGCCCACACAGGCAAGAACAAAAAATAAAAGAATTGTTTTAAAAAGTATTAAAAAACAATAACAAAACTGAAAAGCATGAACTGTGATGGCAGAAATAAGTGCAATTGTATGAATTATAAAAATAAATGTGAATGAGCTAAACTCCCAATTCAATTTCAAGTTGAATATAAAACTAAATCAAACTAGATTCTATTTATAGAGTTATAATTAAAATAATGTGACTTTGAACATTAAAATATAAATAATGAATGTAAAGTAATAAGAAAAAGGAAAAGACAAAGAAAAAGCAAGTTTCCAGAAGAGAAATTTTAAAAATTGCATTGATAGTTGAGACTTTTTCCTTAGCTTTCTACAGATTGAACATATAAAAATAAATAATAATTGGTCAGTGGTTCTCTAATTTTATTTTCTCTGTATACCATTCACATGATTGGCATGCCCTATGGCAACATCTAATAATATATTATACTGGTTTTAATCTGGGGGTTTATTTTCCTCTGAATAGCCTTCAGAATCTTAAGAGAGGCTGGTATAATTTGTAAAGCCTCTCTGTTCCCAGTTTCTGATATGATTTTATCTCAAATTTAGAATTACTAATTCAGAGAATATGCATTATATATTATCAATATGGCATCTCTAATATAAACAAGTATTAGTCTACCCTGAATGGAGAATATAGTTTTTATTTCAAATTACCTACAAAAAATTAACAATTTTTTTTCAAATATTATATTAACTATGGAAAAATTTTTTAATAAAATGTAAATAAAAATAAAAGAAAAATGATGAGGGTTGCAAGATATAAGTCAAACGTAAGTATAATAGTCTTCATATATAAAGAGATACTTTAAATCAATGAGAAAAATGCAGGTCTTCCAACAGAAAAATTGACAATGAAACTTGCTAGGAATGTCATAAAAGAAGTACAGATGACCAGTAAACACTGAAAATACTTAATGTCTCTAGTAATCAAATAAACCAAATTAAAGCCATATTCTAATATATTTTGAAAAATTACAAAGTATTTTTTAAACTCTAAAGAAAACTTGTTCAACTAGAATGAAATGAAATGTACACTCTTTCACTGTGTTTATTCATGTAAGTATATTTTGTATAGCCTTTTTGGCATACATTTGGCATTATACAAATAACTATCCTTTGTTGAGAAACTGTATGTTAAGCGTTGTGCTACAGACATCTAAAATATCTGATGGCTAACATTTATACAGTGCAATCCACATGTCGAGTGCTGTCCTGTGTGCTTTACATATGCATAGATACATTTGATCCTGACAGTTATTCTATAAAGTTGGTAATTATTTCATTCCCATTGATTTATAGGGAATCAGAAGCACACAAGTGTTAACTGATTTTACATCTTTTACATCTTTTACATCTTTACATAGCTAAAAAGCATTACAACTAGAATCTCATAATACTTAATATTTTTAAGGCAAATATTACTCCAGTTTCCTGGAACAGGACTGTAGAAAAACCGAGAGTGAAAGATTCTAGGTCTAAACCCTGAGGTTCTCCAAAATGTGGAGTTGAGCCTGGGATCATTCTACTATGTAGAATGATGTTAGCAGTGGAGACCAGGATTGTGAAGTGTTCTTTAGAAAGGTAAATAGGAAGCTGTTGGTGTCCTTAGCAAAGCAAGTACACAGAAGCCCCATAAAGTGAAGAAATGGGGACAACATCCATAAATACTTCTTGCTAGAAGCCAAGTTTGGAAAGAGGAGAGAGGGAGCCATAGTTGGAAAGGAATTTAGATAAAAGGATGGTTTTCAATAATTGTCTTAAGTCTGTTTGTTTATATTTAAGAGTGGGAGTTGATAGTGTTTGAATGGTCCTGGGAAGAATCCATCTGGGCAATGGTTCTCCAACTTTGGCATGCTTCAGTGTCAGATGAGGAGGGCTTATTAAAACAAGGATTGCTGAGCTCTGCCTCCAGGGTTGCTGATTCAGCATTCAGTGTGGGTGGGCTGGAGAATTTACATTAATAACAAGGTCTCCGGTGATGCTGTTGATGCTGGTGAACCATAGCTTATGAGCCACAATCATGGAGAGAAGTTAAAATATGATTGGGAGGGAGAGAAGCTACCAGTCACATCTCTGAAAAGGCAGGAAGAGTTGGGGTCCAGGGGACTTTTGAAGATTTTATTTTTTATAGCATAAGGAAAGCTTTGTAAAAACAGGAAGGAAAAGAAAAGAGAAAAGTAAAAAATAAATATAATAATGATGGCAAATGCTTAAAATGTGACAAAAAATTTTAAATGTTTTAGTAAACATTAATGCATTTAACCCCTAATAACAACTGTACCACTCAGAAAAATGCAATTAATATATATGTTTGCTAGTAAGAGTAACAGAAATCCTATATAATAGGTTCTGTTTCTTCTCAGGTGTCTAAGATGATCTAATACATAAGACCATCAGTTGATTTGGAAGAGGAAGAGAGGTTACCATTTAGACAGTTTGGAAAAATCTAAAATATTAAATGAGGAGGATAGGAGAAGGAGCTTATTATAGAAATATGGTAGGGTTGGCGTCATTACTGAGTGCCCATTTGAAAATGAGGACTGAGAATTTGTAGTGACAAACTGCTTGTTTTGTTTTGTTGTTTTGTTTTTTTTTTTTTCCCAGCCCACTTAGCTTTAATGTGCAGCCCAGGCAAAGTCAAACTATGAGCTTCATTGGTTGGGTTTCATCAGGTGGGTAAAATAGGGAAGAAGGAACTGGAAGATGTGAAACTTTGTTTAATTGGTTATAGATTTGGGTAGTAGTTTCTCAGGAATCTAAAGAAGGAAGTAAAGGCAAGATGGGGTTGACCCATAGATACTGAAAGATAATAAAGGCTATACTCCAAAATCCATATAATTTTTCAAGGTATAAAATTCTTTGACAGAGGAAAATATTTTTCTATCAGATTTGTGTATGCATTTTACTTTTTTTTTGGTCAAAGGCTTAAATCTGACTTTCCATTTAAATGTGCTTTAACATTTCATGAACCTGAAAACTGCTGCCTTACTATCCGTGCATGCATTTGAGTAGGAGACATGCATGCGATGTACGCACACATCGCCCTGCCATCATTCTGCATGGCTGGCATAGTGCCCTGTGAGAAATTGATTCACTGGTTTGCCAGTCAAACTGCTGGTGCTCTCATACTCCTCTACCTTGACATAATTAGGTTTAATCAACAATTTTCCAATAAATAATGGCGCTGTGAACTTGGGCTAGTCCCAGAGAGTACATTTTTGCATGGGGAAATAGGTAAGCTGGTCCTATAGGTATACATAGGACACTTACAGGAGGTGTTTGGAGTGTTTAAGGGCTAAAGCCACCTGTGACCTTATCTTTTGGGGAGGAGAGGATATCAACCTTGTGATGAAGCTATCCATGAGAGCCCATTAACATTATAGAATTATTCTCTTTATCCTAAGTAGATATAAGCTTCCATCTCATTAGATGGTTCTTGCTGTTTTTAATCAGGCAAAATATATGAATAGCTCATTTTTGGGCAGAAAAAAAACCCTTGAAGAGTGTTTTTACTTAAAGTCAAACCAAAAAGAATATTAATAAAATCTACTCCCTAAGGAATCACCTTTACCTGTGAGGGTGCTGGTATTGACAAGCTCAGAACTGGCAGAGGGCATGCGCGGTGAACGGGGGTCATCCTCACTGTAGGCGCGCAGAACGTACTTCTCAATTACACCTCTCACCACAACAGGTTCATCCCAGGTCACCTCAATGCTATATCCGTTTATGCTGCGGACTCTTGAGGGAGTTGGCACACGTCGTGGAGCTGTGAAAGAATAAAAGAGAAAACAGGGAAAATGGCCATTCTCAGAAGACTATTGCCCCTATTCTTCACTTTTAATGGCCACAGTAAATCAGACTCAACCATTAGCATAAATACAATTTATTAGAGTTGTAACTTTTCAGCATTGATTTAATATGACTGCACATCTTGAGCCATTCAGTTTAAGCGATATTTCAAAACCATCAAAACTCCATTGACATGACGTTCTTTCAAGTCTAGTCCAGGTTTTCCAAAAACATTTAACGTACCAGACATGTTTTAAACATCGCTCATAAAGAAGGAGGTGGATGCTAGGCGGATAACAAGTTCAAACAATATAATGATGTACCCCTTTGCAGCAAGATAATTAGACTGTTATTATACATAGTGGTTTGACACTTTTATATCTTCAGTGTATTAACCAAAAAATATCACAGATGTGATCGTCTTGTACTTGAACATCTGATTTAATTTTCCAAATTCAATTGTTTTTCAAATTAATTTTGAAAAAGCACAGTTCTACCAGATATGATATACAGGATACATTGCTAATTGCATTTGGGGGGGGGGTAGAGGGACTGGCGCCCTTGAGATTAGACAAAATCACTTTCAGAGATATTTTCTTCAGTGTATCTCAGAAACAGTAACACAAAATGAGGAAGTTGAAAGGAGCCGCAAAACCTCACTCACAAGCCGAGTCCCCTAATTTTAAAAATCCATAACCTTTAACTCTTTATTAGAGATTTCTACAGTTCTGATCAGTAACAACTTCATCACAGCCGACTGCTCTGGGAACGCTGAGAAAAACCCAAGAAACTCCATGGCAGGATGATGGATGAGAGGACGGCGCTAGCTGCCCGCGGACTCCCGAGCCCCGTCGATGGAGGATCGCTTTGGTTTTCCCGCATCAAATATCCTCCTTCTCTGACTTTACCGTTCAGACCGATAAAATAGGACAGCTTCAAAGGAAACAAAGCAAATGTAGAGGGTGGGGAGAAGCCCAGAGGCGGAGAACCACTGTCTGTACTGTTAAAACACCACGGGCACCTACGGAAAACCCACAGGCCGCACAATCAAGATGCGAGCAAAGGGACAACGGGAGTGATGTTGATTTTATTAGTTCTGAAATGTGGTACAGGGCAAAGTACAGTGCCGTCTAACAGATGGCCTTCTCATAAGGGACAGAGCAAAACTGACTCAAAAATAATTAAATAGTGCAATTATTCTCCAACCCTTGGGAGCATGTAGCTGTGCAGTGTTGTGGTCAGATTGTAAATATGAATTTATGGCATAAGACTTTGTGGTCAGATCATTGCTATAAATTCAGAGCTCTCTTTGCATACCTTCTCGGTGATACTCAAAATGGGGACTATTAAGCTATGTAAGCAATGCACTTTCTAGACACCTATTTACGTTGCTGACTGGGACTGAAAGCAGGCTTTAGTGTGTATTTGTTAATAAAGTAGAGGGGCGAGATGGGGCAGAGGATATGCCGGTAACAAATGAATATTTTATATCACAGCTTTCTCCGAGCTCTGAAGTCTCGCCTATAAATAGATGACAATTTAAATCATCTTGGAAAAGTGTCAGGTTGTCCTCTTCTGGAAAATCGGTAGGCAAAGAGCTCTGAAAATTATTCTTAGTAGCCCATCTCAGTATTTAATTATCTTAGATAAAGAAGATTTCTCAAAAGTTGTCTGTGTTAGTAGCCCCTGGTTAATAATGAGAGAATATCTTGGTGAAAAACACACCTTTAGACAAACTGTGACTTGTTAAGGATAAACTTCCTTCAAGAGACATAAATGGCAGTCTTTTGAAATGTGTTTGACTCCCTGACCAATATTTGACCCCAAATGGTAAAAGGCTACTGATTCACAAAACTTTGCACGATGAATGCCTTCTTGTGATGGTATCACGTGAGAAGATGTTGTGATCACTGTGAGTAGCCCAGAGCACTTATAAATTGTTTGTCTGAGATCCAATCTAATACATTTTATCTCCTGCCGTTTTTCCCCTCCACTCAAGAAATTTAGACCAATCAGCAATTTCTATCCTGGGAGAGCCATTTGAAGATCCTAATCGTCACCACCACGGCAAACATCTGCCATGATGCGATAAAAGACACATCTGCTTCCGACCAGGGTACATTTCAAATGTACTCTCTGTGGGAGAGAAGCAAGAGGGTGCCGCCCCCACCCAATGGTAATCAATCCTGACGTTAGCTTCTTGGGTTCTATGCAGTCTGTAAAAGTTTCCTCTCCTTAGATACACGACCATAGATACAGGCCTATCAAATCCTTAAGTCAACTTGAACCTCCTTCCTTCTGCATTTGAAGAGGAAAGCATCAAGCTTGAGCGAATACTTACTAAAGAATTGAGAAGTCAAAACACTGACCTCCTCAGCATTTTAGCCACTGACATTCGCAAACCAACGCACGCCCTGTCCTAAGATCACCAACCCACTACTTGCGTCAGGGTAATACAGTCTTTTCTTTTCCTTGCATGCACAGACATGTATGCACAAGCATGTGCATGTGAGTGCACGTATCCACTTTAAGAGAAATACTATTTACCTGCTGCTGTTGAACGGCCCCGACTCCAGTCACTGTATACAATACCTCCTTCGTGTGAGGCTATCACTCGATACAGGTATTCTTAAATGGAAATAGGAAGACAGATGAAAATATTATTCATATGGACTAGCAGTGGGCTGGCAGGGAGGGAAGAGGCGACAAGTGGGAGACATGTAACATTTAATTTAGAGCACCTCCACGGTACCTGTAAAAGGCTGCAGACCACTGTCGTCCACACTAGGCTCTTCTCCCCGGTAAACCAGGATGGAGTCATTTCCCCTGCAGTTAACAACGCTGTCAGTTGATAGGCATCCATCCAGATTGACTCTGACAGCGCTGCTGGACACAGATGCCAAGTTAACGACAGCGCCCCGTGCAAATTTAACATCCTTCATGCAACCACCGAAACCTAGCAAACAGTAAGGGATTAATATCACATAAAAGGCTTGAGTCATTAATTACCAATCATTTCTGTCCTCAGCAGTACTATGCTTTGAAGAGGTGTGGGGGCTGCTGTAGAGACAATTTTTAAACTTTCGAGTCTCATTTGGAAAATCCTTTATGCCTCCTTCTGCTTTTTACCAGGCTAAGTTGTCACGAGGAGGTTTTTGAGTTATGTTATCTTGAAAAAAACATATAAGGTGATCATTATAATTCAGCTGGATTATATGAGATTGAAAGTATTTATTATACTTCTTTAGACTCACATTTTCTCATTCTGTGTATTCTTATGAAGTAAAATGTAGGCAATTAGACCTTAGGGTAGAGGGGTAGACACATGTCCCTCAATTCTGGAAAATTCCGTCACCTATATAAATCATTGTTTTAGTGCTAAAAATAAGATTTGAAGGAGCACAATTATTCAACAAACTCACTGGGGGAAAAATACCCTTTGAGGATTATTATGCAAGATAGTGGGAGGGAGAAGGTAGTGTCAAATTATACTGGAATCCTGAGATATTGACATGAACTCCGTTAGAATCATTTCAGAGTTATAGAACTAAGTCCCAGTTAAATCAGCATACGAAGGAGCCATCACTACGCACCACCATTTTCCCTGAGTTCCATAATTTTGACTCTCCACGGTGGGTCACCAGGGAGCACATTCCGCTCTGGCAATGGCAACACCCGCAGGTTTCTCAGAATGTGTATTCTACCCAGTCGACTTTAGCACGACCACAGTGCAGGGGAGTTCTGGGAAGTTTACCAGGGAATGCAGAAGAAATGAATGAGGAGGGTGCCTTGCTTTTTTGTTAGAGGACCGGAGGGCATCCAGTCGGCCAGGAAGTACCAGTGGCTCTGAATTACATGCTACTTTGTGTAAAACAGAGATCAGCTCAATGAGGGTTGGCAGCATTCTGCCCAGAACACTGCACAAAATTGTCAAAGAGGAGACAGACTGAGTTTGAGATAGGATACACACACGCTCTTTCTGAACAAAATACTGTCAAGTTTGAAAGGCCCCAAACACAAGCTTCACTCTTTTCAAGATGAAAGCACATCAGCAGGAAGAGAAAATAAAACATAATGCAATGCCTAACAGTAAAATAAACTAATAGTAACGATGACCATATTGTTCTCTTCAGCATTTATAAGATGTTTTATTATGTCTTCTAACACATTAAGTTGCAGCCTAGTTCCTTTTAAAATGTTTTTGCTAGTATTCGCGTTCCTCCAGGCCCGACTGATCAATACTGCTCATCTATCTTGAACACACAGTAGACATGCAATAAGTTGGCTGAGTTGAAATAAAAGCAATGAAGCTCAGTATGAAAGCAGCTGCTTGAAAATTCAGAAGTTAAGAATTCTGATTTCTTTACCAGCAGCAATTTTCTGATGGCTTGGAGTTCAGTTACCTAACTTCTCTGTACCCCACTTCTCTACCAACAAAATGTGAACCGTGGAAAGGGAGTTTTGGCAAACCCCTGAGCGCTGTTACAAGAAAAGTCCCATTACTGTTTAAAGCGCCCAGAGCTTCAGCTTTGCAAGATGGAAAGAGTTCTGGAGATGGATGGTGATGGTTGCACAGCAATGGAAATATACTTAATGCCACTGAACTGTACACTTGATGGTTAAGATGGTAAATTTTATGTATATTTCATTACAATTTAAAAAATTGTAACTAAGAAATGCCTTAAAAATCAATTCACGGGATGGAATTTTAAATTTGGGAAAGGCCCCAGAGGTAGCCTTCCTTCATTCTGGAGATAAAGAAAAAGGTCCTGAGAGTCATCGAATGAGGCTTCTAAGTATTAATCCTCTTTAAGAAGTGGTACTCCGGCCTCAGGCCTTGGAGGTGAAGAATCCTGAGCTCTCGTCTGTGGTCTTCAGTGTGCTAGCTTAAAGCAGACAGAGAGTTTTGTCCAATCAAGTCACCGTTCTTCCAACTCTGCACCATCAGAGTAATTTCCACCAGACATACTCTTCAGTTACCTTCAAAATTCGAATGGGGTGTTAGGATAGGAGGAGGGGAAAGGGGCCTATCTGTGGGAGAAATGGAGATACCTCCTTTGCTTCCTTCTGAGAATCAAAGATGACTCCCCACGCCCAGGCCTCTGAATAACTAAAAGGTGGCCCAGAATTCTAAGTTGACAAATCAGAAAGACAGTAGCCGTACTGGGGGAGGCAGCCCAAAATGGGGGCACTAGCTGGTGGGAAAGCTGGCTTCCAGCCCCTACTCCTACCTTCTCCACACAGGGCTTGGGTCAGAGCATAATCTGTGATCCTATGTGCCACAGCCCCGTCGCCCCCAACTTGCAGGTAAGTGATAGCCCCAAGTGGTAGTTCTAAGGTAAATGCCCATGATTTGAGGTGACACATCTTCAGCAAATTAGGTTGCCCAGCATTTCCAAACTACAGAGGAAAGTTAATTTGCATTTGATTCAAAGGAAGATTACAACATTAATGGATATGAAAAAAATAGCATAATATGACCACAAAGCAGAGACTCTGAAAAAAGGTGTTAATTAAGAAGCACAGAACATTTTTAAGACCATTTGAGAGTGGATTGAAAAAAAAATACAATAAGTGAACATGATTAATTTTAATTGCAATTTTCTACGTACAGGCAGCACCCCCATATGGTGAATATTCTCCTGATCGCTGTATAAAATGTGAAGTTACCTATATAGATTAGTATCATTCAAAGCATCCGAGTCAGAATCTTAGGGAGTAGAGTCATAAAATCTGCATTTTTAATAACCTTTTAATGAGATTCCAATGTATCTTGAATAGTAATAATAATGACAGCTCATTTTATTGAGTTCTTACTATGTTCTAGCTACTATACTTCAATATTTTATCAGTGGCTTGAGAACCACTGATACGTATGATACTGCAATGATAAAAATTTAGTATTACCCATAAATAAAATATCTTTCAGTCTTACAGATTTAGTCATAGTACAGATTAAATTATCCCCATTGGGTTTACGTTGACGTGTTAAACTCGTAATCATGATCGTCTTATGATTTCAGTTAATATTTGGCTAATTCCATGTCTCTATGCCCATCATAGTAATGTTTTTTTTGTGTACTTTTCAAAGTATAATTGGACATATGCAGGGGATTTTTTTCCTAGATGTAAGTAGGATCAAGTAATCTTGCTCACATAAAGGGTTTTCGAGCTCTTTCTAACCTCAGAAACCTGAAAACCAGGAGAAGCCCTTATATGAATGTAATATTTTTAGCTGCTGTTACATCTTAAGTGCCTTGAAAATGTCATTACTGTCTTACACCCCAGATATTCATTAACTCCTTACTAGTACCCTTCTAAAAGTCTCCTTAGAGCTTGCCATATATTTTCTATTCAAAGGCATTTAAATCTTTATGTACTTACCAAATAGGCAAAGACTGCTTCATGGAAATTTTAACCATTCGTGGTACATAGGTTTTGAAATATGTAGAGACGTTTTCTACATGGGAGCATGCTTAGTCACAAACTAGAAGTTTCTGTGCTTTCCCCAATTTGTAGAAAAGGAACACTGGCCAATGCCCATTAAAGAAAACACTTGATTATAATAAGGAGAGGGAATTTTGACACCAGGCCACCTGAGACAGAAAAACTTGTTCTCTGCTTACTAGCCGTGTGACCTTGGGCAGGTTACTTTGCTTTTCAGTTTCCTCATCTGTAAAACGGGGATTTAAATAATAATATTGAACACAGGTGCTTGTTATGAAGAGCTGACTCACTTATTCGCATATAAAGCTTTCAGAACCATGAATTCTGTGCACAGCATACATTCAGCTGTAAGCCTTTTTGAATTAATAATTTCTCTGATTATGTTCAAATTCATTATATGAGTTAAATGCTTGCTTTAGTTATAAGTCATGTACTCATGCACTTTTTCTTTCATTCATGGTTATTAATAATAAATGAAATATAGGTTTTTCACCAGTATGCTTAAAATTCAACTAAAGCCGCCCTTTCATGTGTTTTGCTATAGAGCTCCATGGAAATGCAGAGACAATTAGCAGTTATGTCAGAAAAAAAATCCCAGTGAATTTAATGCCATTTTTCTTAGCTGTGCACACCAACCGAATTTGTGTTTTTCACCAGATAATGATCAGTATCTGAAAGAACCAGAAAACACATTAGGAAATATATACATAAATTACAATTATATTTGCTGAAGACAAGTTAGAATAAGTATACTGATTATAAACAGGTGTGAGGGCACGGTCTTAAGGGCAACATACAAAACTATTTGAAGAAACATTCTGATTTTTTTTAGAGCTGCAAAAAAGGGGTGGGTAGGTATTGCTTCCAACCTGACTCTGTTGCTATATCTTAAAACACAAAACCACTAAAACCTGGTAGGACCAGAGCTGTATTTATTTGGGAATTCCAGATGGACTTTACCTTGTTCCAAACTCAGGTGTTTAAAAGAGTCCTGCAGCTCCTGGGGGGTTCCTCCCACGTAGACTGGGGAATTCACCATCAGGGGCTGGGCTCTGGACTGTGACAGACACTTCCTCAGTTCATTCATGCTTGCTGATATGATGGAACCTTTCTTTTTAATAATCACTTTATTCCACTTTCCATCACAATAGGACAGCCCGACCCATAGATCCACTTGTGTCAAGGAAAGACTGGTATTTAACCGGAAGCTCAATATTCCACTCTTCAGTTCCATCTGTATTTCACATTAAAAAAGAAAATAGGTATATAAAAAGACTGCAGAATGGCAGTTTGGGAGAGAGCAGAAGGTCAATTTCTTGGAGAAAAGCAACAAATTTCCCTGAAAGCACTCTATAAAAATGTTCTACTTTATTCTAAGCGGGACTGGAGTAACATATAATGGAGTACTTTGCAAGCTTATAATTGACGTGAAGAATGTTGTATTGAGCCAAACAAATTCATACCCAGTAATGATTATACAATGTGATACAACATAATGTAGGCAAAAACTTATTTATTTATTTTTTGTATGCAACACAGGTAGAAGATTAAACCCTGGCATAAGTGACTGAATGACTGAAGCGAATAGTTTGAACTATGGCTCTATTTTTACTTGAGTTTTTAGAAAATGAGAAAATACTACTTCATATATCAATTTAATTTGGGGGAAAATATGACAAGACAATAAGAAAATGAAATGTCAAGCCTGATTAAGCTTATTTTAACTGGTTGGTGAACTCAATTTCAAATTTGTAAGATGGATTTTGATTCAATATTTCAGTTTTATTATTCTAAATCTCTAACTAACGTAATTGCTTCTATGTGTATTCTTTTAGATTAAGGTGTCATTTTCTAATACAAATATATTTTACCCAAATTTTCATGGTAAAGGAAATGCCTCCGTATGTTTCTCATCAAAATGTTACATGACAATTATTTTATCTACTATGTTTTTATTTTGTTAGAACTCAAACCAGCAAAAATAGGATACTTAAAAATTTTGAGATCAATCATGTCAAACGAAATTAAGTAATTCCAGATAAAAATTATTAGTTTTTCTATGTAAATATCATTTTTTGTGAAGTACATTAGATAAGCAGTCATGAATCCATTCATTCAATAAATATTGAGTCCCCCACTATGTTCCATGAACCTGCTGCTAAAAGATAAACATTGTTCCCCAGAATCACACTGCCCAATAGCAGAGGCAAACGTCTGTGGTAATACCATTACCAAGAGAAGAACTGGGTACAATGACAGCAAGGAAAGGATATATATTTTGTTCCTGGGAACTGAGAAAGGTTGAAATTAAGACATTTGGGAGTATGTAGGATTCATGAAGAATCCTTCAAACACATTCAGCGGCATGGGGACATGTATGAGATAATTAGGTTTAGAAAAAAAGACTAAATTAGGTAAGACGGGATTCATATGGTGGGGGGAGTTAGAAAGAGTCCCACCAGGTATGTAGAAGCAAAGTTTTGGAGGATTTTGATGATATGGAAAACGTACATCTTTCTCTTGTCTGTCTGACACCAAAGGCTATATTCTTTACACTATTATCTTGTGCTGAAAGTTTACCCTACCAGTCTTAGGAAGTTCGTACTGGAAATGAAAGCTGCACTGGTACTGGAGAAACTATTAGGGAATCACTACAGTTGTGAGAAAAATTTGAGAACCACTGAAACACAGGTAACAATGGTGAAGACAGTGAAAACTCAGTCAAAGAGGTATTTTTAAAAGCAACTCAGCTTTTAAAGTCTCAGCAGGACTGGCAAATAGCTGAATGTGTTAGATGAATGAAAAGGAAGTCAAGGACTCCTATGTTCTTTCTTGCTTGGGTGTGTTTTACCACCATCACAATATGGAAAGCACTAGGAAGAAAGACTTGATATTATCATTGTCAGTAAGGAATGAGGTCAATTTTAAATATACTGAGTTTGAGATGTCTGTAAACACCCAGAAGAAACTTTTTTTGAGGCAGTCAAACATAAAGATAGGCCAGTAAAATAGAAAAGGTTTGTGAGAAGATAAATAAGATCATCTAGTCGGTGTAAAAGCAGTGAAAAGAAAAGGTGAGAGATTATAGAGTCCTCAGCCAGACCAACATTTTAAGAAGAAAATAGAGTAGATGTAATTCCTTAAGTTGACAACGATCTTCTTGGAGAAACCATAAGGATTTAATGAATCAAGAGCAACTAGTATTTTGGAAAGTCAGTAGAGAAGAATATTTTAAGAAAAAAAGATGATAGAGGAAGATCGAGTAAGATAAGGACTGAAAATTATCTATTAGACTAGAAAGTGCAGGGCTCACTGGCAACATTAGAATGTTCTGCAGTGGAATGTAGTAGGAGCAGGAATCATAATGTGCAGTAGTTTTGAGGACAGAAATGTGATATTAAAAAAAAAGTAGAAATAACCAGAGTAATTACTTTTAATGCAATAGACTATGAAAGGAAGGAAAGTACAAAGGAAGAACTTTCAAAGTCAAAAGGAAAAAAATGTAAAATAAAGGAGGCTCAACCATTTTATATGTTGAGGGAGAAGATCCAATGCAGAAGGAACACTGAAACTAACAAAAAGGGGAAAATTCACAGGACAAGCTCTTGCAGGAGAAGGGATAGAATCTAGAGAAAGAAATATTAACTTTCGTTGGAAGCATGGTAATTATGTATTTGTTCTCCTGAGTCAAGAGAGTGAAACCACGACCTGGCACATAAAAAAAGCTATAGGTCGAGAGTTTGGAAGATGAAGAAATTATGTTTCTTTCCATTCTAAGAATGAGACTCTGAAGACCTTCAGGTTGTGGTGTTTTCCAGTGCTGACATTCTTTTTCTTTCATGTTCCACATTTAATCTATGCACAAATCCTGTAAACAAGAAACACTGTTGAATGAAGGAATCAGAAACCTCAAAACTCTGTGTGTCACTAGTCTTCATACTTATATCAATTCTCCCATGGTGTCAGTAAGCTGGCTGTTGCACCTGAAAAGCTAGGGAGCTAGATTGATCCGGAGTTGTGGAACTGAAGATGCAAGTCGAGGGTGTTGACAGAAAAATGGTTGAAAAGCTGGTCTCAATGTCTTAGTGAACTCAGTAAGAGAGAATGAGAGCTGTAGGGTTATGAGATTATATTTTGAGATTTAAGATTTTAGCAGTGAAAACTTTGAGTCAATAAGCTCCAGAGGATAGCCATGTATATTGAGCAATATTGGAAGTGTGAAAAGAAAGTCTAGCACAACATATAGTAGACATTCAATATATATTTGCTTAATGTTTTGATTTGTCATTAAAGCTTAAAGTTGACATTATTATTCAATATGGTGGAAATGTATTAATTTCCAAAATCAATGAATGGAGGAAGATGGAAGGTTGGAGGGGGCTATAGCAGGATGTGTGACCCTCCAATAGCGGCAAGTGGTCCTTATGAGGAAAGACCCAATGAAAATATCTTTGCATCCTCCCCAGAATTTATGCACATATAGATGATTAAAGAATGCTTAGTGAGGAACACCCCAACATGAACTCATTTACAGGTTCACTCATTCATTCATCCAACAATCTTTATCAAACACTTAACAGGTGCAAGTGGTAGGCACGGAAGATAGATCTGTAAAGATGACAGCCAAAGCCCTGTGTTCAGAGAGATTACATTTCAGTGAGGGAGGCCAACAGTAAATGGAGGACAAATAAATACTTTAAGTAAGCTGAAATTTTAATAAATACTGTAAAGCGATATATTTCTACTTACCTGGTCAGCAAAACTGACAGTATATAATCTAGGAATGTACAAAATCAATGAACTGAAAATATCTTAGAATCATAAAATCACCAAGACGTGTGTTTTATTAGCTATTTGCCTAGATATGAGCAATGAGGTTTAGATGTTCATAATTTTCCCTTGATTCTATGCAAGTTCTTTAATAAAATAACTTTTTAAAAATTAACATTTTAATCACATACTTATTTTTGACTATGATATCTGACTGTCTGATTAAAGCAAGTAAAAGGAGTTACACTTGCCCACTGTATTTAGAGAAATGTATAAAAATGTTCATAGCAGATTTGTTCGCCATAGCAAAGACATGGAAATAATCAATATGTCATTGACAGGAGAAGAGATAAATTACACAGCCATGAAAATGTGTACCTCTATGGAGAACATGAGTGACTCAAAAATAATGTCGAGTGCAAAAAACAATTGCCTAAAAGTAGAGCATGATGCAACTTTAGGAATGTCAGAAACAAGAAATTTTAGGCATTCATACATGGTGTTCAAACTATAACAATATGCAAGAGGATAATAAACACAAAATTCTGATTACATACTAGTTCTAGAGATAGATAAGGACATGGGATAGGAAAGACCCTACGAGTAAATGCAAAAAGTGATTTTTTAGTTCTTGGGTTGAGTGGTAGGTTCATGAATGTTTACTGTACTTTTATATCTTACTTTATGTGTGTGTATGTGTATAATATGAAATATATTTGTTATAGGGGCACCTGGGTGGCTCAGTTAGTTAAGCATTTGACTCTTGGTTTTAGCTCAGGTCATGAGCTCATGGGTCCTGAGACTGAGTTCTGCGTCGGGCTCCATGCTTAGCAGAAAATCTGTTTGAAGATTCTCTCCCTCTCCCCTTCTTCCACTTTTGCCCACACATACACTCTCTAAAATAAATAAATCTTTAATATATATATATATGTTTATTATATATAGTTTTTTGACACTGTTATGTCAAAAATTAACGAAGAAAATAACATTTTTTGAATATTGGGAAACTAAATGGGATTTTCTTAATTCCTCATAACTACTCTGTTTTGCTAAAATTCAATTTTCACAGGAATAACGGTCATCTTAAAAAATCATGATCCTAAAGCACAAAATGTTTCACAGGACTCCAAAACTAAAGATGACTTCAGGAAGAAAATGAAAACAAAAGTGAATTTCAAAAGAAATCCCAATTTAGCATATTATAAACTCATGGCTTACTTAAAGTTACATCTGATATTTTAAAGTAAATCTAACTAAACAACTTTACATACAGCAAGAAAATCAGGTCCATCTTTGTTGTAAACAAAAAGAAGCAATCCATTCAATCGGTCAGTTCTGAACTTAAAGGAAATCTCAAAATCCATTCCACCATGAAACACATATGGATGAAGTTCCAGGAACCCTTTAAAGAAAAGGAAATGTACATATCAGCATGAGCAAAGCACTACTGTCAGCATTGTAAAGATGGTACAAAGACTAGGACGTATATTGTCATTGAGTAAATCTCTGCAAAAGAAGATGTAAATCGATGTTAAGAAATTCCCCTTGTAATTGAACAGAAGTGGCAGAGTGAACTCGATATACATTTTAAGAGGAAGCAATTTACTCTCTAAATCATGGATATGATTAAGACTATCACTGTTTTCTATCAGTATTCACAATAAGAAATTGCATTGACTAAGAGAAATTCAGAGAAATGACAGTGTTGAGAGAAGAGCAATGGAAAAGTGCACAGAGAAGGATATTATTTAGCTTTCTATTCTGAAGGTAGTTTGAGCAACTTAAAAAGTAACCAGCTTATATAAGATGTAGGAGGAAGCAGTGGCTTTGCATTTGAAGAAGTACTTTCTACCAAGTCACCGTACTCCCTTCCACCCCCTCACCCTGGTTGTCTGCCAGGCAGAGACTGCGGCTGGGGAGGTCTGCCAGGGACACTGCCCGTCACCTTTGCGGCAGCCTCAGGAGCAATGGCAGTAATGGCGGTGACATCTTCCAGCTTTCCCTTAACGGCCTACTCATCCCATTACATTACTGAAATTTTACTCTTGAGAATACTGTCCGTCTATATAATGGGATAAATAGATATTTGTGGATTAACCTGGTAAATAAAATGCTTTCAAAGCATCTTTCTAAGTAAAACCACATTCTAAGTAGAACAATTGACTTACCAAAAGATAGTTTTGACACTACCATATGTCAACCAAGAATCGCCGTGGGCTAACAGAGATCTGATACATGAATATATTATATTACATATTCAGACTTTGAGAATATATCTATGTATATCACGGTGTAAGTAGTTATTTCTGTGATACTAGGTTCATGTGAGGTCAATGTAATTGGACCGGGGAGATCAAATTGTGCAAAGGATAGAACATACATGCTAAGCAACCACTGGTATCTGTTTTAGAACCTTACCTGTTCCTAGGAACTGGGCTCCGTCTTGTAACGAAGTGGGGCATCCCTCCCAGCTGTTATACACGTTGATATGTTCTTCAGCGCTCTGCCAGACCAGAGGCTCCCAAATAGCAAAAGGGTTATACTTCTTCATAAAATACATATCCTTGACACAGCCCACAAAACCCTTTTGGATTATGTCTGTAGGAGTTGGTAGATATCAAGAAATATGTACTTTGAAAAAATTTTTTCAAGCAATTAATTTTATGTGCCATTAAAATTAAAGAAATCAATTTAAGCTCTCACTACCTATTTACTGCAAAACTCCTAACGATTCACGTAAACACCACACCATCACCTGTGCTAAGTGGTACAATTACAATGTTTAGCCCTGGTTCAGTAGTAGCCAGAATACTGCCTTCTGAACTAATGAGGTTTCATCTGCCTCTAGTCTTAAAAATAAAAGTGTTATAACAAGTTTTAAAAAATTTGAAGGAAGTGTTTCTATTAAATCTATAGTTTGTAGTTTAGTTTCTTCATCATGATGAACCAGTCTGTTATACAAGTAAGTCAATAATTTGATTTCATATTTAGGAATTAATGCAATGTTGACCTTAATTTTAGGACACTCTGGACCAGGCAGATGTGCGGTTTATGAACATAGCAAACAGGGTGGTAATAAAGGGGTTGGGAAAGAAAGAAAGTGAGCAAATGAGAGAATTAGAGAAAGAGAAACTTTTCATACAGCACAAAGCTTGGTTCTCGGCTTTGGAGTGTATGATCTGATTCTAGGGAAGGTACTCACCAGCAATCAAAGTTCTACGAAGTCACTTTATATGCACAATATCAGATTATTTATTTATAATGAAGATATGTCCTCTAGAGGAAGGGTACTTGGTGTCAGGGTATGTTCTCCTCCTGGTGCATGGATGTACCATAGCCAAGAAGTGTACTTGAGGGATAAGGAACAAGGACAAAGGCTCGAGAGCACTCACTCTCTCTTTCTTTCTTTCTCTCTCTCTCTTTCTCTCGTGTGTGTGTGGGGGGTGGTGTGGGGGGTGGGTGTGGGTGTGTGTGTGAATGTTTTCAAGGGACTTCTCTACCAATCCAAAGTAGTCCAATAACAACTCTCTCTACTCTAGAGATATTCCTAAGGAGGTAACTATGTTCAGTCTTGGGTATTTAAATATATCCCTCTCCAAATTTCACTGAAAACATTTTATTCTTTTTGATCTTCATCATGATTCTCTGAAGACCACCACACACGCACAATTTATACTTATCTAGGTTCTAGCTCATTTGAAATATTTATGTAGTTACATTTTACTTCCTGGGAGAGACTGGGAAGGCACCCTATGCCCTTTAATGAGAACATGGGAAAACAACCCTAAATTTTAGCAATGCATTTGGAAAGGTGATTTTTTTTTCTGCCTAGGGTTAATTTCCTCCATATTAGCTTTTATTGATTTCGCTTTGAATCAGTTTTTGTTCTCTCATTCTAAAAATATAGGAATTACTTTGTCTCTGTCTCAATTCTAGTACTTACAGAGTTTGCTCAACATTATATGCCCTCTATTACGTACTCTCTATTGTAGCAAAGACCACATTTTATTCATCTATGGACATCTAGGGACTAGTTTAGTGCTGATCACATGCTCAATACTCAGGGAATGTTCTTTACCCTATTTAGAGTATAAATCAAGCCCATAGTTTTCCATTTCTGTGTTGCTTCAGTTTAAAATCTTAGAAAAACTGATACATAATCCTAAAATAAGGTATCTTTGGCTGAAATTAGTATCATTCATTTCAGCAAAAGTTTAATAAACTCTTTTTATATATCAAGGACTGGCACCAAGAATTTAAATGCGAGTAACACAAAGTTCCTTTAGAAAAGAAGACCCGTAAGGGACTTTTTTGACATAGGGATATAGGAAATACAGCATGAGATAGAATATAATGCTATTATTCATACTTTACAATAATGTATTTGTACTTGATTGTGTTATAAATTTTGGTGACAACATATAAATCCTAAAGCTTCAGCAAACTTACCGGGATCCTTCCTGAGGATGGTATAACCCTGTGGAAGGCCTCCCACAAACACTCCTGTGTTCCCTCCAATAATAGTGCTCCCATTCGGTGTGGCAGAAGAACCTATGGAAAAGGAGATAAGAATTCCAGATTCACCAGGATAATCGGGGTTCTACTAATTTAACAAATGATTAAACCCTTCACTGAGCTTCTGGACAGCACGCTTTCTTGAGTGTCCTCTTTTTTACCTTTCTTCAATGGTTTTTCCTCATTGTCCTGAGATCTTGATGTTGGAAGGACCAGGCCTCCTCCCCTCTCAAATCTCTTTCTATCTCCACATGCAAGGATGTCCTAAGTCCTCTAGAAGGATGACCTAGATGGCTGGACACCTATGCAAATGACCAGGCCAAAGACCAGAAGAGGTCTCAGTCCTTGGCTATGTTGTATAACAATGCAAATCTCTTGTTAAGACTTCTATCTAACTCCATCCTTTCTTGGAAGTAGGGAGATTTTTATTTTTATCCTCAGAACCCAAACAACTCTAATTAACCCTACTTACATCTGGTCTTTTGCTGTTAAATGCCATCGTTAGCAGACAATTCCCAATGTATAGCCTTAGTCTGGAAATCTTTCCTGAACTAAGATTTGTATCCAGAAAACTACCTGATATATCCACTTGGGTGCCTCACAGATACTAAGACTGAATGAGTTCACACTTAACATCTCTCTCCACATCAGCTTCTCCCATGATCCTGCCAACCTTAATTATGGCAGCTACATTCTTCCAGTTGCCCAGACCCTAAACTTAGCAGTCATGGTCTACATTAGGGGTTAACAAATTGCTTCTGTAAAGGGCCAGGTAGCATATATTTTAGGCTTTGTAGACCATGCAGCTTCAAATGGCCACAGACAAAAAGTAACAAATGGGTAGAGTTGTGCTCCAATAAAACTTTATGAAAACAGTAACGAGCTGGATATGGCCCATAGGTAGTTTGCCAATCCCTGCTCCTCTTGAATCAAATATTTTTAATTTAATATTTACAATATACCCAGATTTCTCACTATAACCACAATTTTACTTCCCTGGTTCAAGAAACCATTTTTTCTTACCTGAATTATTTTATAATTATTACAGAAGTTTATTAACTGCTCTCTATGTTTCCACCCTTGTTCCCCCTTAAAATTCATTTCCAAAGAGCTTCCCTTTTCTAAGCAAAAGCCCACAAGGCCCTATGTAATACGGCCCTAAAAGCCTCTCTGATTTCAGTCTATTACTAGTCCCTTCACCCACTCTTTCCCACACTGGCCTTCTTCTTGGTCCTTGACATGTCATATATATATTTCCACCTCAGGGCCCTGGCACCAACTATTCCCTTGGCTTAAAACGTTCTTCTCCTTGTTATTCTCCTGGCTTACCCACTTACTTTCTTTAGGTCTCTGTTCAAATGTCACCTTATCAAAGAGGGCTTTTCTAACAGTTTTTTAAGAAATCAAAACAGTCCCTCCCCAATACACACACATACACACTTCCTCTCTTTTTTTGCTTATTATTTTCAAAATATACCATTACCTGATAGTCATTCAATATTTATTTATTCTGTCTCCTGCCCCCCCCCACCTAAAATATGAATGTTGCTCTTTGTATCCAGAGTTTCTAGAGCAATACCCGGCATACAGTAGGTGCTCATTACAATTCCATATTTCCTGAGTATATTAATAAAAGCCTGCATCATCATGCAGGTACTATAACTGTTTCATAATTATATAAGGACAGTAGATAGGGTAGGATGGAAAGAATACGAAACTTTAAATTGCAAAGACAGGATAAGTGTCCCAAAAACGCTTTCTATCAACTGTGTAAATTCGGAAAAGTTATTTACTTTTCCCGAGACCCAGTTTCATCATTTCTAAAATGCATATAATAACTGTTTTACTTTATTTGTCTTCCGCAGGTCAAAAATAACATGAGAGAACATCAGTAAAAGCCCTTGCAAATTGTAAAAGACAAAATTACTGCTGATGTCTCTGCTGTTAACTCTTGCTTTACTGTAACAGTGCATAATGAGAAAATGGTTGCCAGACTTCCTCATTTTAGGAGCACCCCAAAGGCAAATTCAAC
This sequence comes from Ailuropoda melanoleuca, assembly GCF_002007445.2. Classification (NCBI taxonomy): domain Eukaryota; kingdom Metazoa; phylum Chordata; class Mammalia; order Carnivora; family Ursidae; genus Ailuropoda; species Ailuropoda melanoleuca. The sequence goes on from NW_023179083.1 coordinate 29,016, forward strand.
AGCAATTCAGATGAAATTGAGAGGAGATAAAGGTGAAAGGAAAGATGTAGAAATATAAACAACAGAAAAGTATGGCAACATTAGCATATCAATAGAACTTTTTATATATATCAAGTTCTTACCTGTATACTGCCCATCCAGTGTGATTTGGCCAAAAGCTTGATGCCTAATAGCTATTATTTCATGCCACTTGTCATCACTATATTGTTTCCCACCATCATTAGTTGTAGTAATTTCCATTGAAGACCCCTTAAGGGAATGAATGAATGAATGAATGAATGA
>NW_023179084.1:0-7535 GCF_002007445.2 Ailuropoda melanoleuca
TTTTCTTTTTTTAAAGTTCAAACTTAAATATTGCCTTCATACATGATCTGCTGTGTTCAGCAGTCTTCAGATTTCCCATGACACTGAGAATCTTTTCCACACAAGCATTTGGCACAGAAATTGCAACTGAGTACTGACTCAGTAATGAAAAATTCGGAGCAGCAGTTTCTTTTCTGGAGAAGTATTTCCACTTCTCAAGAAATGTGTTCTCTCTAAGGAAGGAACATTGCCTTCAGTCACTGACTCTCTCCCAGGGTGAAACCAGAGGCTGCTCTTGTTTCCATGGAGACCCCAGCCCAGGCTGAATTATCAGTCAGGGAAGGAGATTTCTTCTAGTCATGTAGTCAGAGTCCCATANGGGAAGGAGATTTCTTCTAGTCATGTAGTCAGAGTCCCATATTCGGAACAGGATATGATCCTTTTTAAGAAGGAAACCACTTCTCCAGACACTTGAAGGTGTGAGGATACACAGTCAATATTTCCAGGGATAACTATTGTCTGCCTAGAATGTTCCTTACGCAGTATCAATGCCACTTCCACAGTGAAAATTTAACCAATTTTTCCCCTCAATGTAATTTGAAACTATGAGAACATTTTAATTTTATAGTTGACATATAGTGTCACATTAGTTTCACTTGTATGACACAGGGATTGGACAAGTGTATACATTATGCTGTTCTCACCACAAGTGTAGCTGCCAACCGTCCCAAGCAACGCTATCACAATATTGACTATACTCGTGCCTTTTATTCCTGTGACTTATTCATTGCATAACCCCATTTTGCCCATCCCACTACCCCCTTCTNCGCCCATCGCACTACCCCCTTCTCCTCTGGCAAACATCAGTGTGTTTTCTATATTTCTGGTCTGGTTCTGCTTTTTGTTTGTTTATTCATTTGGTTGTTGTTGCTGTTGTTGTTGTTGTTTTAAGATTCCATATATGAGGGGTGCCTGGGTGGCCCAGTCAGTTGGGTGTCCGCCCTCACCTCAGGTCATGATCCCAGGGTCCTGGATGGAGTCCTGCATCAGGCTCCCTGCTGAGTGAGGAGCCTGCTTCTNGGGAGCCTGCTTCTCCCCTTCTCTCTCTGCCTGCTGCTCCTCCTGCTTGTGTTTTTTCTCTCTCTCAAATAAATAAATCAATCTTTAAAAAAAAAGTTCTATATATGAGTGAAATCATATAGTATTTGTCTTCCTTATTCTGACTTATTTGACTTAGCAAAGCACCCTCTAGGTCCATCCATGTTGTCTCAAATGGCACGATCTCCTCCTTTTTTAAGGTAAAGTAGTATTCCATTGTATATACATGCCATCCCTTCCTTATCCCCTTGTCTATCACTAGACACTTAGGTTACTTCTCTATCTTGGCTATTGTAAATAACCCTGCCAGAAATATAGGGGTGCATATATCTTTAAAATAAGTGCTTTTGTTTTCTTTGGATAAATACTTGATAGTAGAATTATTGGTGTATATGTTTGTTTTGTTTTGTTTTGAGGAAACTACATACTATTTCCCATTGGCTGTACCAATTTACATTCCTACCAATAGTGTATGAGGCTTCCTCTTTCTCCACATCCTTGCCAACTCTTACTGTTTCTTGTCCTTTTGATTTCAGATATTCTAACAGGTGTAAAGGGATAGCTCATTGTGGTTTTATCTTGCATTTTCTTATTCTCAATTTTTTATTTAAATTCAATTAGCCAACATATAGTACAGCATTACTTTTTGATGTACTGTTCAATGGTTCATTAGTTGTGTAAAACACCCAGTGCATTTTCTTAATAATTAGTGATGTTGAACATCTTTTTATGGGTCTGTTGACCATTTGTATGTATTATTATGTATTATATATTTTCATAATGTGTGTACTGGTGTCCATTCTGATTACTCATTTATTTAAGAATTGATCATTTTGAAGAGTTCCGCTTTTAGGCAGTTGTCTTCTTAGACCTTTTTCTGCTCAAACAAGTTCATATCCAATCAATCACTGCCACATTTACTATCCATTCCTTATGTTTCCTCTCTCCTTTCTTGAGGGTCAATAGTCAACACGCTTCATCTGCGGGAACACCCGTATTCCTGCCTTCTGTTATCATTAGACACAGAGCAGAGGACAATTAAAATTAAACTCTTGCAGAGGGTTTCTTTTTCCAATTAAATATAATCAATGCTGTCGCTATGATTATCATCATCATCAACACTGTCACCATTATTATTAACTATATCAATTCCTATTTATATTTAAAATGAAAGTATTTTCAGCCCATCTCCACTGTATTTAAATATCTGAAGGATTACAGTCTTTCTTAGTTAATATAATAAGGTTAGGTCAGCATCANCGGTCAGGTCAGCATCAACTTTACCCAGAATTACTATTTGTTTCTCTGTGGCTTTTTTCCTTTTCTTTCTTTCTTTCTTTCTTTCTTTCTTTCTTTCTTTCTTTCTTTCTTTCTTTCTTTCTTTCTTTCTTTCTTTTGTTTCTTCTCTTTCGCTCACGTGTGTGTGCCCATGTAGTCAGATAAACAACTGTCTCCTCAACCATAAACACAGATGCAGTGAAAAAAAAAAAACAGGTAAATGTGTGAAAAAAAAAAGCAAGAGATCTTGCTATATATTCTATAATTAGTAAAATAGTGCAATTAAAAACTAGCCCATATAGTTCACTTGATCTACCCACAGAATCAAAAGTTAATTGCCTAACATTTTTCCTAAGTGATGTGCATTAAAATCCTACGTAGGACAGAAAAATAATGCAGGTAATAGTACTAAAGAAAGATTCATTTATGCCTTATAAAGTGGCAGAGAAAAATAGCCACATAAAGTTTATAAACTTCGGAATCACTCATGGTTCTCATGGGAGGTAGACATGATTTTCATGGGAAACCTCAAAAGAATTCACACACACACACACACACACACACAGAGAGAGAGAGAGAGAGAGAGTGAATTAACTGCCTGCTCCTAGACATAATTTTAGGAATATTTCTCTTATGCTTATGATCCCAAAGTCCTGACTTACTGTCTATGGTGGAAAACCAGGTACCTCTCCTGTTCCCACGTGAAATTCCAAGAAAGGAGAGGTTTTAAGAGGTCATTCACACCTGCAGATTTTATTTACTCTTCTTTTATTTTCATTGTTGTTGTTGTTGTTTTATTTTTCATTATGTTCAGTTAGCCAACATATGCTACATCATAAGTTTTTGTTGTTCAGGTCTGATTGCAAAACGAGACCAAGGCCGGTGGAACACTGCTTTCTTTTGAAGTCTTGGTTCACTGTACTCTTTCTAAAAATGCAAATTTTCTCTGACTCCCCAGATTCACAAAATGAAAAATAAAGATGTTAGATGCAAGCAAGACGGTAGGGAATGTCATGCCCTCATTATGGGACTAATTCATGGGATCTTCTTTATGAAATGTGTGACCCTCACCTAATTGTTTCTATAGCTATTAACAGACATGGGTGACCTATTTTTTTTTAATATAGCATAGAAACATGTGGCACTCTTCTGAGAAATATTCTTTTTTTTAAAGATTTATTTATTCATCAGAGAAAGGGAGAGAAAGAGCACAAATGGGGGAGCGGCAGGAAGAGGGAGATGCAGGCTCCCCGCTGAACAAGGAGCCCAATGTTGGACTCGATCCCAGGACCCCAGGATCATGACCTGATCCAAAGGCAGATGCTTAACTGACTGAGTCACCCAGGCATCCCTGAGAAATATCCTTAATAAACAATATTTCTAAGAAGATCTTATGTACCAGGCTGGGTTAAAAATTTTTAATACAAATCATTTCATTTGCTTCTTACAGAACTCCTATGTCATATATATTATTACTGTTACTATCCATAATGTAGGGGTACAAAACCTAAGCTCGAAGAGGTTAAATTATTTCCCGAGACCATACAGCTACTGAACCCAAGCAGAACCCATGTTTTTCTTTGCTTGCTCTGATATGGTTCATTCAGGAAAACAGCACCAGTATGGCAAAATTCTGTGCACTTTCTTACTTCCACTGATTTCAACTCTGTCTTGCTGCTTAATAGCTATTTCTGAAGAAAGTCACTTTCCTGCTAAAAGCTTGATACTTCATCAGAAAGTAGGAGCGGTTTTCTTTTTCAATATTCCCTTGGCAATTCAGGGTCTTTTCTGGTTCCATACAAATTTTAGAATTGTTTGTTCCAGCTCTGTGAAAAATGCCAATGGTATTTTAATAGGGATTGCATTGAAAGTGTAAATTGCTCTCGGCAGCATAGACATTTTAACGATGTTTATTCTTCCAATTCATGAACATGGAATGTTTTTCCATCTTTGTGTTTTCCTCAGTTTGTTTCACAAGCGTTCTGTAATTTCTAGAGTATAAAGCCTCTGCCTTTTGCTTAGGTTTATCCCTACATATCTTATGGTTTTTGGTGCTATTATAAATGGAATTGATTCCTTAATTTTTCTTTCTTTAGTTACATTGTTAGTGTATAGAAATGCCACTGCTTTCTGTGCACTGATTTCCTGTCCTGCCACATTGCTGAATTGCTGTATGATTTCCAGCAATTTTGGGGTGGAGTCTTTTAGGTTTTCCACACAAAGTATCATGTCATCTGCAAAGAGAGAGAGTTTGACTTCTTCTTTGCCAATTTGAATATATTTTATTTCTTTTTGTTGTCTGATTACTGAGGCTAGGACTTCTAGTACTATGTTGAACAACAGTGGTGAGAGTGGACATCCCTGTCATGTTCCTGACCTTAAGAGAAAAACTCTCAGTTTTTCCCCATTGAGAATGATATTCACTATAAACTTTTCATAGATGGCTTTTATGTTATTGAGATATGTTCCCTCTATCCCTGTACTTTGAAGAATTTTAACTGAAAAAGAAAACCAAAGCACTAGGAATTGCACTAGTGAGTATGTGCCCCCCAAATACAAAAATGCTAATTCAAAGAGATACACGCATCCTTATGCTTATCGCAGAATGATTTACAATAGATGAAATATGGAAGCCGCCCAAGTGTCCATCAATAGATGAATGCATAAAGAAGATGTGAGATTATATATATATAATATATATTATATATATATAATATATATATGGCTAAATGAGATATTTCATTCAGCCATAAAAAAGAATGAAATCTTACCATTTGCTATGACATGGATGGAACTAGAGAGTAAAATGTTAAGAGAAATAACTCAGAGAAACACAAACACCCTATGAGCTCACTCATATGTGAAATTTAAGAAGAAAATAAATGAGCAAAGAGGAAAAAAAAGAAAGAGAGAGACAAACCAAGAAACAGACTCTTAATCATGGAGAACCAGCAGGGAAATGGGTGGGAGCAAGGGTGAAATAGTTTATGGGGATTAGAGAGTACACTTATGATGATAGAAAAAAAGAAAAGAAAAAAAGAAAAGAAAAGAAAAAAGAAAAGAAAAGAAAAGCTAATCTAAAAGGGTATCCTTATGGCACGTTTCCAACTGTAGGACATTGTGGAAAAAAATAAAACTATGGAGACGGGGCGCCTGGATGGCTCAGTGGTTAATAGTCTGCCTTTGGCCCAGGGCAGGATCCCAGGGTCCTGGGATGGAGCCCAGCATCAGGCCTCCCCACTGGGAGCCTGCTTCTTCCTCTCCCACTCCCCCCACTTGTGTTCCCTCTCTCGCTGGCTGTCTCTCTGTCAGGTAAATAAATAAAATCTAAAAAAAAAAACAAAACTATGGAGACAGAAGAAGATCAGTGGTTGTCCGAGGGCTTCGAGGGAGGGAGGGTTGAAGGATTTGGAGGCAGTGAAACTGTTGTGTATGATACTGTAATGGCGCACACATGTCATTATATACCTGTCAAACGTCCATATGCTGTACAACTTAAAGGGGGAAGTCTGATGTAAACTATTGACTCTAATTAACAAAAATGTGTCAATGCTGGCCTTATAATTGTGACAAATGTATCACAGGAATGTGAAGTGTTAATAATAGGGGAAACTGGGCGGGTGAGGAGAAGGGATCATATGTGGACTCCGTACTTCCTGATTAATTTTTTTGTGAACTTCAAACTGCTCTATAAAGCAATATATGTTCATCTATAAAGATTTATTTGAGAAATGGGAGTTCTCCAAATATACTGTCATGCCTTTTCCTTTGAAAAACCTCAAAATATCTCACTAAAGTACACGTTATCGTGCATGGACATGTATTAAAATAGCCTCAATAGTTGGGCTTTGTCATAAAAGACACCCATGTTCCAGTAGAGTCCCAGGAAACCTTATTTTTTTTAGTATTCTTTAAGGGCTACATACTGACATACTGAAGTGGCAACGAAGAGCAGAGATGTTGCCCAGAGACTTGGTTTGAGATGGAAAATTATCAAATGCAGTTCAAAAATGGAAAATATAATTTCACAAGTATGAGAGATAGGTTTAGTCAGCTAATCCATATACTGACTGTGGGTCTCAGGTGCAAAAGCAATCACTCAGCATGTGAAATACCCAAGAGACTTCTTGGCCCAGAGGTTATTCCTTCAGTTGCTGTTATAAATATCTATCTACAATACAGGTATACACACACACACACACACACACACACACATTCTCTGAATCCCTATAAGCTAGAGATGACATTTTTACATAATACCTAAGAATATCACTGTGGGAGGTGATAAGAGGAACTTAAAGATCTGCCTTTTTATGTTCCCAATGGTTTAGAAAAACCATGCATCTAAAAGGTAAGTTAGAATAGTTTCATGGTTAAAATTGTGAATGCTGCAATTAGGATCCCTGATTTCAAAACAGGCTTCACATACCCCTTAGTAATGTGATCTCAGGAAAGTCCTTGAGTACCTGGGTTGCCCTCTGTGTAATATTAAGATACGAACAATAGTTACTTCTTATAGTAGTTGTTACTGTTAAATTGGATAATCCATGTAAAGTGATTAGCATAGGTTTGGAAAATGCTTAGCACATTGAAACCATTAATATGTATTTCCAATTATTATTTTTATCATTACTGCTATACTGCCCGCCCCTGTGCTGATATGCGATATGTCTTCTATCCAAATATGCTGATAGGCATCTTGCAATACAGTCTAACTTTCCATCTAAGTGATGGTGTGCCAACCCCATGTGAAAAGTGCACCCTTTGCAAATTCTAGATTTTGGTGGTTCTTTTTATTTGCAATAGCATTTATTGTCCATCACTTTGAAACTTCTCAAGATTTGCAATCAAAAGTGTTCATAAACATATTTGGGGGTGCCTGGGTGGCACAGCGGTTAAACATATTTGGTGCCTTTGACAAAAATTACAGATTTTACTAACTGAATTAATGTTTTATTGACCTGGGGAAAGAATAATTTTATATTGGAGGCACTTTTTNGTTTTGTTTTGTTTTAAGCTCTCAGCCCAAACGTAGGGCTTGAACTGAAGACCTGGAGATCAAGAATCACATGCTCTACCAGCTGAGCCAGCCAGGCCCCCTCATTCAGGCACTTAGTAACTTTTCTCAGATCATTTTATTCTCCTTCCACTTCATCATGCCAAAATTAATGGTTAGGTTG